>NC_134404.1:171193633-171493633 GCF_038048845.1 Mixophyes fleayi | reverse complement strand
AGTGGTCATTCGATTTCTCCATTATAACCGCTTGCATGGGTTCACTTGGATGGCATTGGAAGCTACCAGGTTCACCTGCATTTTCCAAGGAACCAGTGCTGGAGTTGTCAGAATCTAAAGTTAAATGTATATCCTGTTCAATTGCATCCTCTTCATCAAGGAGAGCATCTTCATTGCAATGTGCATTAACTTCTAATATGGATTCAGGATCACAAACTGGTCTAAGAAAACTAAGATGAGAATCGGATTTCAAAGGGGAAGGAACAGTTAGAGACACTGCCAGGTCTTCTAGAAGAACAGAAGAGTAAGATTTAAGTCTATCATCAGAACTCGCTATGCTCTTGCCTGAAGAGGCACTGGTAGGTATCTCCAGCAAACAGCTTTCATCAAAAACATCCGGGTTAAGTACAGTCTCAAGTCTAGGTAATGTTTTCATATGTGGAGGGGAAATGGAAGACCAGGAAAAATGTGCCTTTATTGGAGTTTTATTCTCGGTCATGGAATCTACAGTTTCATATTTCTGACTTGATGAGCATGTTTTTTCTGGCGTTCCCAACACCCAATCTTCCTGCAGGTTGTGAAGTTCTAATTGGTCAGAATCATGCAGCAAGCTTTTAAAAATGTCACCCATGTGATCATCGCTCACCAAATTAAAGGATAAACCAGTGGAACTTTGCTGACCTTTCTGAAGTCTGGTAGAACTTATAGGCTTGCCAGGAGAATGTGGGGAATAATTTGATGTTGGGCTTATGTTTTTACAAGGTGTAATACCATGCTCAGATTCACAATTAACCCTTGTTGAATCTATCGAGAAGTTTTTCTCAACATTGCGGACATCAACACTTTGTGGTTTAGTATTTGAAACATTTGTTTGACTAAAAAATTCCAGTGGTCTTAGACATGGCACAGATACGGTCTTTGTTAGGCAGGCTTTATTCTTAAGTTTGCTGCTTTTTTGAGAATTTTTGAGAGATTTTTGGGTTCTTGCACAGGACGCAGTGTTCGTTTTTTGCTCATCATGATCACATTCTATTTTGGCTTTGTCACAAAGTTTTAAAGTCACTGCCTTAAGGGTATCAAACAAAGAATCAAGTTGCTCTTCTACAAATTTCCATAGTCGTTTCTTCATATCTATGAGACGTTGTTCAAATATCCGATCTACAATCCCATTCTTTTTCAACTGCTTCAGCCTGAACTCAATGTGCTTACACAGTTTGTTTTGCAATCGCTGTGGAGAGGAACATAAATTGGACCAATCCAGGTTGCTCACCAGAGTTATAAAACACAACGTTGCTGCTTCAATTACACGATGAAATTGGGTAAGTGAAAACTGTATCTTAAATTTCATATATTTTTTTCTTATATGCTTTCTTATAATTCGCAGCATCTGTAACACATCTTGTATACTTGATGGAGGAATGATTTTTAAAACCCCTTCAAGGCACGAGTCTGCAGTTAGCTTGTTTCGTTTGGTACTTGGCAACGCTGATAACTTTGTTTTCATGCAGTTTCTATCTTTTTTCTTAATTTTAGGAGCTGGCTGTTTTGGCGATTTTGCTTTGGCCAAAGATATTAGCTCGCTATTCGGTTTTGACGGGATCTTACTTACAGTTGCCTCTTTGTCAGGATCTGTTTGACTCGGGCTACTTATGGACTGAAGTGCTTGTTCACTTATCAGTTCCTCTTCACTTACAATCTCCCCTTCCTCCACTTCATCAGAAGAAATCTCTATAGGAAAATCAGAGCCCAAATTTGCCTTTATAACCGGTTCACAATTCTCCTTGTTCAATTCCATGGACAACGAAAAACAGGAAGTGCCTGTGTTTACATCTGGTGGCATCTCTAAAAGAAGGATCAAATACAAGAAAAACATTAACATTTTGTAACATTAAATCCTCCTCCAGTCACAACAAGCTTGAAGTCGCATACAAAAATTGGTAGTACAACACAGAACATAATATGTTACTATCACCATATCATGATGTAGCAATGTTCTGTGTTAGGTCAATAAAAAGAGGAAATCATATATTTAGGACTTTCAAACCTTTGGCGTTTTATCATACAGTTATTAGTGTATTCATATAAATAAGACTTTCTTAATTTGTTAAATAAAACAGATGGCTTCAATCATGTCTTATTTTTTTTGTTAAAAAGCTGTGTACCCGAAAAAAAAGTTGCTCAATTAGTAGCACTAATGGCCAAAAAATAAACTGGCCACCCCTCCTTCCTCTTTAGGCTTTAGTTTATGTTTAACCAAGCCCCACAGAACAGGAGACAGAGAGATAAAAAACAACAGAGAAAGAGGAAAACATCATCCTCGCAAACAAACCACCCCCCCCAACATGTCACACAAAAGAAGAAATCATAGCTTTAAGGATGGGTGCCCAGGGGCTCCCATGAACTATAAGAAACTGATTTTATGCAAGTATAAAAATACTATTTTTCCCCGCATTCAATTGGGGAACACCAGGTACATTGGGGATGTCCAAAAGCCATCACAATGGGAACGCTCAGAAATGGAGCAAAGCCCCTTTCTCCCAAAACAGGCAACCCTTGATGCAAACAAATGAAACCCGTAAAACAGAGTAAACGTGTGACACAGCTGTTCAGTCGAGGCGCCGTGCCACCCAGGAAGCACTCCTCACCAACCTTGTGGAGTGAGCCCTAAGATTATCTGGAACAGGCAGTGCAGCTGCACCATAAATCTGACAGATTACAGCCATACGCACAAGCTCGTACCACATCCAGAAAACAAATAGAAATCTTGTCCTCCGACGATAGACATTTGGTCAGGGCAGGAACGACAATGTCCTGATATATGTGGAATCTGGACACCACTTTAGGAAAGAATGAAGGCTTGGCTTGAAGAACCGCCTGATCCTCATGAAAAATAACAGGTGATGGTGCGATCTCTGAAACTCTTCTACTAAAGCATTGAATATTAAGATCAAATCCCAAGGCGCTACTGGAGGATCATACGGAAGATGCACATGAAGCACCCCGATGTAAGAAAGTTTGTATCTGGCATCAGTGTCTTCTTTGAAAAAGGCAACAGAAAGAGCAGACACCTGACCCTTCGCAAACTAAGGTGCAAACCATCATCCAGCCCATCCTACAAGCAACCTGGACAATTGTAAAGAAAAGGTAGGGCACCCCTTCTTCCCACACCAAGCAATAAATATCCTACAGACATGATTATGGATTTTGGCGGAACTTGGTTTGCACTAAGCAGCAAGACAAACCCTTAGATCGAAGAATCATTGCTTCCCCAGCCACACTGTTAAAACTCAATGTTTTAAACCAAGATAATAAAACTGTCCTTGACATTAACATTATGTTGATGTCTGGTTGATAGCCACTTGTCCACCAAGTTGCGAAACACCTCAGAATGGAAGGACCATTCACAGGGATGAAGAGCCTGCATCCCAATTTTCTACCGCTGGAAGGAAAATTGTCACGACAGCCCGAACTTGAAATTTGGCCTACAGAAATATCTTGTGTGTCTCTCGCCTGGTTGAAGGACTCCTGGTGCTGCCCTGGTGTTTGAGCAATGCCACCACTGTGGCATTGTCCAACTATTTTCACTGCCCTTCCCGGCAATAAACGAGGAGGCACTTCCCATTTAGCGAGACCCTCAGAAGGAAATGGATAACAAGACTGCAGCAAACGAGACACCTAGAAATTCCGATCCGGTGACTACAAGGGCTCATCCAACAAATCCTCCAATTGGGAAGAAAAAAAAAAGAAAAAGCAAACTCTTTGACCACCATTCACAGAGAGGAGGATCTGCAGTCCCAGAGACTTGCCTCAGGAATGTCCAGCTCCTGGCGCACAGCTCGTATCAATTTCTCCACCCCATGACGGTCAGGAGCAACTCCCTCCACAAAAACGGAATTTTCTACATCCGACTCCACAAATACTTTGCCCTCCTCCTGGGAAGAACAGTCAGAATCTGACTAATTTACCGTCTGGGTGCTGCCATCTGCCTGCCCTTACGGGTGAAATACGGCATAGTGGATTTCAACATCCTCTCTACTAAGGAAACAGATACCAATCCCTGTACTTAAGCCGCTAGACCTCGGACCCAGGCCGGCTCCTCAGTCCGCGACCACAGCTCCAGCCAGATCCTGGCCCATTGAACCAGGAACGGAATCTGCTACACTTCTCGCAGAGGCAGGGGAAATTGGGGAAGGACCGCCAACTGGTTGGGAACGCACAAACCGGACAATCACAGCCACAGAAATTGCTACTGACCAAGACCAGGCTGGATCTGCCAAGTCGGGGCCAAAGCCCCCTGGTGCACATGGCATGCCATCCACAGACTGGAAGGCTGCGCATAAAGTGTGAAATTGGTGTGTCCCTCCAAAACAACTGCAATGTCATGGTGGCCGATTGGCAGCATCAGTCCATGTGGTCATAATCTAATTTTTGGTTACAAAACCATTTTATGAGACTCATTCCTCACTACTATTACACATCATTCTCTATCAATGCCAATTTACTTCATAAAGCTTTTCCTTTGGTTTCCAAAAATAGCTAACCCCTTTTCTGCTTTTAAATCAATTCTCTAAATTGAAATCTTACTTCTAACAGCACTGCTGAAATATCAGACTATGCTTCTGTCACTACTGCACTTGAACTCTTGTTACCTTGTCTTTTTGTTGCTATTGACTCCCATGGCCCATTTAAAATTTTAATATCTTTCTAACAGGGGCCTTAATCTTAAATGATAATTATACCTAACCTTATTATAACATTCGCCGGACATACAACATGAAGATGAATCTCACCAACTTTCCGGAACCTAAAAGCCAGCACACATCAAAATGAACAAATTTCCCAGCAGCAAAAAAAGCACTACAAGCAGCCATAGCTCTTCAACAGAGCTGCACTGAAGAGCTTCCATTATTATTTTTGATTTGTAATGTGCCACAGTGCTGCGCAGAGGCAAACAGTAGAAAAAAATATAGGACATACATAAAAACAGGAACATACAAGGTAAATGCAGACCCTCTCAAGACAACTGTATCTTCTTCCAGTTGGAGAGTAAGCCAAGACAAGAGGAGCAACAATGGCTCAGAGTGGAGATTGGGACAGTTGTAATTGCGAAATACTGTGGGTACTATAGGTGGGAGCGGATGTAGTTGAAAAGTCGACAGTGAAATTGTCGACACCAAAACGTTGACAGTCATATGGGCATATTCAATTGACGGCGGGATCGGCAAAAATTCTGCGCTCAAAAAATATTACCGCTAATACGGTAATATCTCGCCGGATTTCAGCTCGCAGCAAATCCAGCGAGTAAATTACCATATTAACGGTTTTCCAGCGCAGGATTACCGTAATAACTGTAATATTTTTTGAGCGCGGTATTTTCGGCGATCCCGCCGTCAATTGAATATGCCCCATAGGGGGGTATTCAATTGACGGCGGGATCGCTGAAAATCCTGCGCTCGAAGAATATTACCGTTATTACGGTAATCCTGCGTGTAAATACCGTTAATACGGTAATTTACTCACTGGATTTCAGCTCGCAGCTCAGGGAGCTGAAATCAACATCCATGACCAGAAATCATATCATAAAATCCAAAGTGTGGATCATATGATATAATGAAGGAAGAGGATATCTCAAACAAGATCTCAGCTGATCGCTTAAAATCAGTGGTCTATGTTCAACTTATATTAACGTTACATAAATCTGCTCAACATATACTTTGTTTTTTACCTGCATTTTAGAGACTTTGTAACAAGGTAATATAATCTGAATTACAAGCATGGCAACAAAATACATTTAGCTATAGAACGGGTGCTTTTGCAGATTAGACATGAAAACTAAGTGAATGCACTATAGCGGAAACATTAGGAAACAAAATACAGAATTAAAATCATTCTAAAATCATGTACGCATGCAAAACTACAGCTATTTTGAGGAGAATACAAGTCTATAATTATTAGTACCTCTATATAAAATGCTCACTACAGAAGCCTTGGCTGTGCGCTCAGTTGTATGCAGATGCGCTAAGGACTGGACTGGGCTTCTCAGTGGGCTGATGACTTTTGGAATAAGTCTTATGAAATTTAAGTCAATACTCATAACTGAGCCTTCATCATGGAAACACTGCTTACAATCAACTCCTTTTGTGCTTAAATTTACAAGATCATTATTTGATGATTCACATATACCTTTTGTGGTTTCGGTTATATTTGGTTTGAAGTCACTTGTCTTGTTGTCAACATCTTCACAAGATTGTTCCAAGACACCTTCATCTCTAACATGTTCAGCGGGTGTAGAAATATTAAGCTTTTCTGAATTAGGACTTTCGCTACCACTACACTTGTCAATTTCTATAAAGGCATCAAGGTCAATAAAATCTGATCCATCTACAGTACTACACGTGTCTAGCTCTTCAGAGTCCACTGCATCCAGTTCAATAACCTGTTGATCTTCTAGTGTTAGCTTTGCCAGTGCTGCATTGTTGTCATCAAGTGTTGAAGCTGCTGGTTCCTGCTGACACACCATATTCTCTACAACCGATTCAGATATAGACTCTAATTTAGAGTCATCTAAAGGCACAGTTTTGACAAGCATCTCTTCCATGGACACAGGATCATTGTGCCTTGAATCAGTTTGTTTAGGGCTATTTAAACACTTTTCAGAATTTGCAGCATTTTCAATGCGCACACACACTTTGGAAGATAAATCTGTAGTAAGTTTTTCCTCATTGACATCACATTCTATGTTGAAGACAGAGATCATTGGGTCTTTGTCAAGAGATTTCTTTTTAGCAGGAGAGAGGGTCAAATTAAGAGTCTCCATAAATGACAGCTTCAAGTCCTTTTGAGGGCTGTTGTCTTTTTGCTTAAATACATTTTTTTCAGAGTTTATTGACTTATTTGCTTTGTGAAGCAGATCTTCACATTTATCTTTACTTGAAGATTTGTGTATTTCCATTTCTCCCTTCTGGTGCGCTCTGTGCTTCCGGTCATTTCTACTTCTATCGTACTCATCTCTAGACCGTTTCTTTTCATCCCCTCTTCTACCCGAGTCAGGCTTCTCACTTTTGTTTTCATGATTAGGTTTATTTTTGGTTAAGGATATATTAATGTCGCTCTTGCTAGGTTTTGAGTCTTTGATTCCATGTTTGTATTCGCTGTAGTCTGAAGAGCGTTTGTCTCTTCTTCCAGCATCACTGCTCCTTTTGCAATCATTTTTTTCAAAAGTTGGGGACTTTTGATAACTATCATCCTTTACATTTGAAAAATGCGTTCTTTTTGACCTTCGCGGCTCATCATCCTTTTCAGCTCCTCTAAGCCTATATTCTATGTTTTTCTCCCTTGCATATGCAGTGGACTCCCTTCTGCATGATTTTTCATATGTTTTTATATGTTTTTCTTTAGAATTAGGTGGATCTCTCAGCTGTGTTTCTTTTGTAGCGCTCAATTTTTCCTGAGAGTTTGAATTGTGTTTACGACTGTCTGTTTCATAATTGACATCCGATTTTGAATTTTTTATAATTTGATATACTTCGCTTTTTCCACATTTTGGAAGAGGCCATGTCTTTTCTTTTACATCAGAATTTTCATTTGTTGAACTGCCAACGCTAGAACTGTGCCCTTCCTTTCTCTGTCTTCGATCTGTATTTTGATCCCCAGAGTCCATTTCTTTTTTGTTTCTCTTATCCACATCTGTATTGTGCCCTAAAGACAGCATTTGTGACTGGTATTGAGCACTTTCTTTGCACTGCTGGTCATATGGGGTTATTTTTGGGTAACATGATGAGCTCTCTTCCACACATTCCATCACCTTTTCAGAAAGCTTTCTAGGAGAAGAACTTAATGATGCATCTTTAGAGGACGTTTCTTGGGGTTTCAATTCCTTTCTTATACTGTCCATATCTCTTGTACGCTTAGGCGTTACATCATCTTTTAATTTGGTTTTAGATCTTAATGATGCGTCTTTAGAGGACGTTTCTTGGGGTTTTACTTCTTTTCTTATACTGTCCATATCTCTTGTGAGTTCAGGGGTTACATCAGCTTTTAATTTGGTTTTAGAGCTTAATGATGCGTCTTTAGAGAAAGTTTCTTGGGGTTTCACTTCTTTTCTTATACTGTCCATATCTCTTGTACGCTTAGGCGTTACATCATCTTTTAATTTTGTTTTAGAGCTTAATGATGCGTCTTTAGAGAAAGTTTCTTGGGGTTTCACTTCTTTTCTTATACTGTCCATATCTCTTGTGAGTTCAGGGGTTAGATCATCTTTTAATTTGGTTTTAGAGCTTAAAGATGCATCTATAGAGAAAGTTTCTTGGGGTTTCAATTCCTTTCTTATACTGTCCATATCTCTTGTGAGTTCAGGGGTTACATCATCTTTTAATTTTGTTTTAGAGCTTAATGATGCGTCTTTAGAGGACGTTTCTTGGGGTTTCACTTCTTTTCCTATACTGTCCATATCTCTTGAGAGTTTAGGGGTTACAGCATCTTTTAATTTGGTTTTATTCACACTCTGTAACAGCAACGGAAGAGGCTTAACATAGCGAGTGTTTCCAGGACCAAACAACCTGCATAAAAGAAACAAAAAACATTCCAAAGTATTTTCAAATGCACTGTAGGATTGTTTCAACACAACATACAATTCTGAAAAGATATAAGCATCCCTTCTTAAAACCAGTTTTGTCATGCTGCATGAATGAAAAGAAAAAACCCCAAAACAGAGACCAAGTATGTCCCTGTAGATGATAAAAGTAGTTTGATAGGCTGGATGCATTTGAGGAGTTTTTACATTTAATGCAAATTGTATTGGATTCTGCAGTGTCTGAACGTCATTAATAGATGTTTAAAAAATTGAAAGACAAGATATTGCCAAGTTACCCCATATGTTCTGGACCTTCAATAAATCACAGTAACAAAGCTGTGACTCAATTCACTCATATTGGGCACATAAGTAAAGAATCTTCTATGAAGCGTTTCACAACATTTTTATACATTTAAAAACACTGTAATGCATGCTTGGTATTAGCAGTGTTTGAAAATGAACTGTCGTGCACTTACATGTATACTGAACAAACTCCCAATAAACGACATCATTGAGAATTATCAATACCTCTGACTCAGCCTGTTGATCTCTTCTTCTTTACGTGTAATTTCTACTCTTGCAGTTTTCATAAGAGCAGATATATTCTTTTTTAAACACAGATTTTCATTTTGCAAGCTGGTGTTCTATAATAGAGGAGATAAAGCAGAAATAATACAGGTGTAAGGCTTTGAAATAGCGTCAAGCAGCAGTAGTCAATTCAAGCATCACAATTTATTTCAGTAATTTGTTATACCAATAAAATGAATGTAATGTGGCAAAAATTGGATTGATGGCATAGAGGCTGCCATCACATGCATCACTCCCTGTAAGTAGGTTTGCACCACTGGAAAAAGTACTAGTTCTCTATGAAAAACAACTGATAAGGCTAACATCTGGACCTTCAAGGAGCAAAGTCTCATGAAGAGGTATGAAACCCTTTCTCTTCGCACCAGGAGATGTAGGACTCCCAAAACCTGCGATTGTTCCTGACCAAAACCCACTTACTGGCCCTGACCTACAACTCTGGGAAGCCCTTGGCCTTAGGGATCATGGCTTCAACAGCCACTCTGTTAAAACCAATAGGTGTAAACTATGGTGCAAAAAAATAAAAAAAATAAAGGACCCTGGCTTAGCAGATTTGATCTTAGAAAGAGACTCCACAGAAGGGCCCGTCAGAGAAGGTCCATGTTCCATAACCTTCTTGGCCAGTCTAGAGTCACCAGAACGCTCGTTCTTTTTACCTTATCCAGCAATGGTGGAAGCATTGCTACCAGACGGAAAAGGTCAACAATGCCTAAGTGTCCCTTGTCCTGGGACTGTATTGCTCCACCTTATGGTTCAACAGAGATGCCATCATGCCAAAATCTAGTTCACCCCTCCAGCCGCTGAAAGGCTTCTGGGTGAATGGACTATTCCTGGGATGAAGGGCCTGCCTGCAGAGGAAGTGTTTTTCCCAGTTCTCTACACTGCTATGACTGGAGTTTTGCATGACCATGCTGGTTTTTCATGGCCCAGGCAACCATGATGCCTCCCTAAAGATTTAGGTACGCAACCGCCATGGCATTTCCGACGAAACCATTATGGCCCATCCTCGCAGTAACAGACGAGCCGACCAGGGAGTTGAAACTGCACTGAGCTTCAGCACATTAATTGTGAGCTCTGACTTTTTCAGAGCACAAAAGATCCTGAAAGCAGAAATGAAGGGAACTGCTCCCCAGCCTTGAAGCTTGGCGTCTATTGTAACCAGTTCCCAGTCACAAGTGGTGAAAGGGAGACACATGTTATGGTCTTTGCCCCTCAACCCCAATGGAGCAATTGCCATGTAAAAAGGATTTTTACATGGACTTAACCCTCTGCTGACAAGTTTCAAACAGGAGTCTCAAGAATACCAATTTCTGGAAAGGAATCAGACTGGATATCTTGTAGCTGATATTCCAACTATGAGATTGCAAGGTCTGGCACGTCTCCTGCACATGGGCTTGAAGCAAGGTTGAAGAGTCCACTTTGATCAGCAGATCGGTAGAGACAGTCATCCACACTGTATCTCATGACTGCCATAATCTTGGCAAACACCATCAGCGCTGTAGACAGGCTTAAAGGTAAGGGTCTCCGACTGTGGCTACTGAGGGAAGGGTGGACAGTCTCTGCACTGCTCCTTAAAACATGCGACAACCTGCGAGAGCTTCAAAATTGCCAGGTCCAAAGATTTTGCCCAGACTGGCTCTGCCAAATCAGCAGGTGCCCCTACCGGCGAGTATGGCCGCTGGTCCTCTAGCAGGCACGCTGTTCATAAGGTGTGCAACCCAGACTGGACAACGGGGAATTTAGAGTGGCACCTGGAACAGGCATTGGCCATAGTAGAAAAATGCCTCTTCATGCCAGCACTGGATGGCATGAGAAGGCAGTGGCTGCCGGAAGTGACCCCATACTGGGAGTGGCTATAGGCAGAAGGAGGTGGCGATCTCTGCACTTCCACAGCCCGCTCCAGGCATCCCCATGAGGGACGTATATTCAAAATTAAAATAGCAAAAAAAAAAAAAGATACTAAAGGTTCAGAGCCCGCCATAGGCAGCCGAAGAACAGGTGCACAGCTCCGGTTGCCACTGAAAAAGTCTGAGGCAGTCAATGAGGTAGAGAAGGGGAGGAGAAAAGGGTTTGCCATTAAATTTAAAGTGGCCAAGCTCTTGTAACTCTTGACTATTTTTGTGTCAGGCAAAGCAAAAAGAGATATAGCATAGAAGTCACTACACTCAAGTGCATGCTTCCCTACTAAGCATTTCACCATCCTTCAGAGCAGTAGCTAGTTTGGGTTCCTTATGTACGGTCGTCACTGAAATCATCACATATTCAAAGGCCTCCAGGTGCTGGAAGACCAGAGGAACAAAACAGGACATAACTGGATAGTGGAGATCATATACCCGAGTGTTGGCCTCTATTAAAACAACTTTTTGTATAGATTTGGGATAGACAAAACTTAAAAAATTTGATCTACAAAATTGAATTATCTTAATGTCACTTGTATTACTACTTTACCATAGACTGCATTTCCTTCAGCTTGATAATCAGTTGTTTCATTTGTCTCTGGCACTTCTGATATTCTGAACTCAACTAAAATTAAAATAGAAAAAAAGTAGGAGAAAAAAAACATAGAAAATAAACAGAACAATCAACTCACTTAAAATGTGCATGTCCTTACTGTACATTACTTGCACACCCTGAATGTGCCTCTCCAGACAATACATACATCATTGAATGAAGCTTCTTTAGCAGTTCCTTCCTCGGTTATAATTTCCTCATATAAATCCAAGCAGTCTCTTGATGGACTAGATTGTTTAGCTGACTCCTCTGAAAACAAAGATTGTCTCATTAAATTCAAAAACATTTGATGATATAGTGAAATATATCCCCATTGTTACACCTGTCAGCACTGTTTCTTTGAATGAATATCAACACTGCTCCACATACGATAGATCTGCGTTTGTATGAATGAAACAGATATTTGTGAAACAGTTGTTTTCACAAGGGACTATAATGGTGTTCCATAGTCTGTATTTTTTAGTTGTGAGCAGATATGTGCTGGCTTATTTTACTATCGTGACAAGTATATGGCTGAAACTTAGAATACATGTTATATGAATGAACAACTATTTTCAATTTGTATTTTTGTACAAATTCAATATATGAATGCCGGAGAGTTATTTAGTATATTGTGTCTCAAGGAACAGAACACCAATGACATCAATAATTGATGTAGATATGCAAGACATTCCATCCAGTATACAGAGTATATATGTAATTGAAGATATTATACTAGTTTACGGGAGCTTAGGCATTCACGACACACCACCTCGGTACTTTTGATACATGATTTGAACAACACACAGCCATAGCGGACATCAGTGACCACAGAGGCAACTCCGTTACAATTAAAAAAATAAAATTAGTAAGATAAAAGGAAAAAATTACCCATCTTGCTGGGCATTTAAACTAAACTGAAGGCCTTTACAGAAGGATATAGAGGGGGAGGAGGTACAGAAAACTATTAATAGTCCCTGGAGGCTGCCAGAAACCTTAAACCTACAGTCAGGCTTGGTCCCTAAGTCTTCCAACCAAGGATGAAGAATAGTAATTTTCTTCTTTCTTTCACGAAATTGTCAGGAATCTCTGTCTGCACTGTCCTGAATATTTAGTGTTTGCCAGAAAGTTCGCACTAAATCCACTACTCCCGGCTTGCTGTAAGAGCCCTCGTTAGGGCAGAAGGAAACTTCAGGGTCAGAGTATTTCCACATCACACCTTCCTGTTGGGAGAAGTCCCCAATGTGAAACCTCCCAAGACCGAAAAGCAGCAGACGTTTAGCACTTCTGCGATCTAGTTCTGGAGGCAGAATGCATCATCCTTTCCAGGGAGCATGAGGTCTCAACAAGATCTTGTTGAGGTAAGTTGAGCCATTTCAGCAGAAACCTCCCCAACGGCAAATGTGGCTGCTGGACCTCCACCACTAGACAATTTAGAGTGGAACCTGGAACATGTAAAAGCACTGATGCCCTATTCCCAGTTACAGCCCTGGATGCAATCCCCTTAAGAGACATTAAGATGAGGTGAAAAATGGAGGACAGCTAAAGTGCACAATGACAAGCTGAAAGTGGAATGCTAAACAGACACAAAGCAAAGTGACGGACCCTGTACTATATAGGGAAACATGTCAATTAGGTTTTAAAAGACACCTGCAGCCATTAAACAGAGCACATTATTTTTAAAATGCCTCTTTATACCCATGATTTCAGTATTCCCCAAGGATGATAGAGAAATACGATGAGTGAAAATTAAATAAAAAATAAATAAAAATCTGATGTGTTAAGAAAGCACAATACATAAAAAACACCACCATAAATGTAAAATGTTTTAAAATTGTTTAATCCATGGATGAAATTAAGTACTATGCATATCTAACCTGTTCCAGACGTATCCCAACAAACAGCATGGTATACCCCAATACAAACACTGGTTATTTCTTCTATGGAAACAAAGTAAAAGTAGGAAATTGAATAAATTACCTGTTAAATTGTCTATGTCCAATCCATCGTATATATCAACTGAACTGGCGTCACTTTTAGCAGGGGAAGCTGCAATGAAAAGGCATTTTATTAAGTGGCAAAGAATAATTGAATAGTATGAAAGAGCCTGAATGGTATTATGCTTTGTGCTTTTGCATCAACAGTGTGTCTCCTCCACATGAACCAGACAAAAAATTAAATGCGGAGGTGCTATATAAAAGTTCAAAGCTTTTAAATCTGTCAAACAAAGCAACAATCTATTTTTCTATTTTCTAAGAACTTCCCATGACCATTCATTGTTGGGAAATACTAAAAATTTAAAAAGGAACATCAACTATGTTGCCATTTGACTGGTTATTAAGTTTTGATTTGAACACTTACCATAAAGATCTTGAAAATTCATCATGTTGTCTTTAGAGGCCTTGTTTTATGGTCATCTTAAGGGTTAATATATTGAGCTGTAGGAAGAGGTTATATTAACTTCAGAGATGCAAAAATTTTGTTTGTTATTTTGATGTCCTAATTTGTATATGTAAATCATAAGCCATCCACATTTGTTATTACTGTAATTCTTGCACTATGAATAATTTTAGGAATAAAAACACACTAGAACATACTTAAAAATACACAAATGTAAATAGAGAAGTGGATTTAATTGCAAAAGTTCAATGTCCCCTGCAAAACTTCTGTCAGAAACCAGACAGGAGGAGAGAAAGCAAAAAAGGTGATTAGAGGTAGAAGATCATAATGAAACACTATTTCAGCAGTCTAAACAGTTCTGTCACAAAGTGAATGCCCCTGTCATTATATCAATACATCATGATGCAGTATTTTCTTGTGAGATCCAATAGCACAATAATAAAAAAAAAAAAAAGTGGGAGGCAGAATTGGTGGCATAATTACTTTATACATGGTGAGGACTGGACAAAGTAAAGCCATCTAGGCTACAAAACCTGACCTGGCAACTGGGATTTGTCCAGTCCTGACCTAGTGTAATGCACAGATCCACAACTGGTGCTCAGCCTAGAGCGCTACTGACTCTCAAAGGTTCTCTCTCTTTCATCCATCTGGGGGACACTGCTTAACCATTGGGTTGAGTAGGGAGGGGAGGAGTCTGGCACCTAAAGAGTTAACTTTCTTCCTGCTGACAGCATATCCCCCCCACCAATTCCCCACATACCTCAGTTTGAATTGGGTGCCCTAGGAAAAGGGCTGCGCATCAGAAGAGCTCCACAGTGAACGCTGTTCACTGCTAATAGGTTTTTCTTTGCTTTTCAGATTTTTTTGTTGATAGCAGCGAGAGGCTCTGTTTGCAACAGAGCTGACTCGTGGGAGAAGCGCCAGTCAGCTGGGGGCGGCCCCGCAGACAGAGGAGGTAAAGCGCTTCTCACAGCGGGAAGCAGTCGACAAGAGACTCGCCCCGCTGATAGCAGGACGGGCGCTGCCATTAGGCAGAAAGCGCCATTACTGCTGCCGTTCCCCGGAAGCCAGCTGGAGCATACCAAGTCCCCTCCTCCTATAGGATGGTAGGGGGTACTTAAAGGATGGCACGCTAGTGATAGCGCTGTGCGGGGAACACATTCTAACAGGATTTCCCCTAGAACAAAAAGAGGAAATCGCTGTTAATGAAAAAACACAGGAAATTCCAGTGGTAGGGGAATGTGTTTGAGGAACGCCTCTTCCCCCCCCTGCTGAGTGAGCACGTGGAAGATCCCTTTTGGCGCCAAAGTTCAAAAGGAGGACAGATGCAGCAGTCATTTGGAGAGAAGTGCACTGTTGACACATATCTTCCCCGCTAAATATCACTTTGTTTCTTCTATGTATGCATGTGTATTATAAGACAATGATGTGTTGAGAGAACTGTTGTTTAAGGAAAACTATAAAGCTCTCCAAACCGGTCTTATTTAATCAGAAATACTATGATATGTTAAATAACCTAATCTGTATTTCCTGATAATTATTGGAGAAGTGTGTGTGCATATGAGACGTGATTCAGTTTTTCTTTTCTTATGATGGCAGATAAAAGTAAAACAACACGTACCAAACATATTGTCTGTTCAAAATGTAATGTTAAATTAACAGGTGAACGGCTGGATCAGGGGGGGCTCTGTGCTGCTTGCACTGTGGCTCCTGTGAAACTACAGCCTAAAGACAGCTCCATTCTGACGGTAGAGCCTCCCGAATGGGCGGCTACCTTGTCACAAGGGGTTAATACCCTTGTAAAACTGTTATCTAAACCAGTAGAGATCCCATCTACATCAGTGGCTTCTCAGGGTATAACAGGAGGGATGACAGAGGAGTCATTTTCCCCAGGGGTCGGATTAATTCCCTCCCCGTCCCTCCTAGGGGTATCCCAGATAGGAGAGGTGGGTTGGTCAGTAGTGGCTAAAGGCCTGGACCGACTTAAAGAAACTACTGGAGAATCCCAGACATAAACGTAGTATTAAAAGACGTAGACCAGCTAAGGCGCTGTGGTCAGTGTCTGACTCTGAGAGTTCCTCAGAGGAGGAAGGGGAATGGTTGGACGATTCAGACTTGTCCATAATAGAGTCAGAAGGAAACTCTAGACACCAGGGTACGGACGATCTGGTTAAAACAGTTTGTCAGACCCTGGGATTTGTTGAAGTAGAGGAGACGAAGTCCTTAGACCGCTCTCTCTTTAAAAAAGCTTCTAAACAGGTGGTCAGGTTCCCTCCCTCAGCTGAGTTGAGAGATATTGTAGAGGCCTCTTGAAAATATTTAGATAAAAGGTTCTCCATGCCAAAGAAGGTTGGCGCGTTATATCCTCTTCAAGAGGAGGATATGACCCGTTGGGAACAGGTGGCGAAGGTGGATGCGCCTGTGGCGAGATTGGTTCGCCAGACCACACTACCTGTACCTGGGTCAGCGGCCTTACAGGACACGACCGACCGTAAATTAGAATCCCTGCTGAAGTCGGTGTTTTTGGCCGCCGGTACAAGCCTCAGACCAGCATTGTCTTCTACCTGGGTAGCTAGGGCTATGGAAGCCTGGGCAGGGCAGTTAGAGTCCGCTCTGCAGGATTCAGATCTACTACCCCTGGCCATGCAGCTGAAGGAGGCAGCAGGCTACGTATATGAAGCGGCCCACAATTCGGCCTCCATGTCCTCGTCTATTTCTGCTACAGCTGTAGTAGCTAGAAGGGCGTTATGGTTAAGGACTTGGAATGCGGATTCAGAGTCTACAAAGTCGTTAGAATCCATCCCGTATACTGGTGGGATGCTATTTGGTCCAGAGTTGGACTCCTGGATTTTACAGGCTTCAGGGGGTAAGAAGACGTCCTTGCCTGTGAATACTCCAAAACCTAGGGCTAAGCCTAGGTTTAGCTCTTTCAGACAGCCTTTTTACGGGGGCGGGTCTGGCAGAGGCCAGATTACCAGTTCAGGGGCCGTGGAAACCAGGAGACAGTCCCGTAGAGGAAGGTCATCCTTTGCCCTCTGCAGCTGGAAGGGCTTCTTCCGCCAAGCTGCCAGATAGACCAGCAGCATGACTACCACCCGGCCTCTGGTTGCAAAGGGTGGGGTGGGAGGACGGCTGCTTGGGTTCGCCCAGCGGTGGACAAAGTCCTCGGCGGACGGGTAGGTCCAGGATATCATGATAGAATTCATGGGGCCAGCTCGTCTCAAGTTTTTGTTAACCGAATTACCTCGCTGTCCTTAGTCAAGTCAGAAAGAGCTCATGGCTGTCGATTTGCTTCATTTAAACAAAGCTATACAGGCTTTGAGGTACCAGAGAAGGAAAGGGTTTTAGTCAAACCCATTCGTGGTGCAAAAGCCAGAGTGGTCGTCCAGTCTAAGGCTGAACCTCTGGAGTATAATAGGGTCACAGAGGATCCCTTGTCCAAGAATGAGTTTCTTAGGACTGTTAAGGGACTTACCACGCAGCAGAGTGTTTCCTACACAGGACAGGTTAAGGTCCTTGATGGAGTGGATAGGCAGGGTCCTGTCAGACAAGAAGCTGTCAGTACCCAGGTCTTTCAAGCTGCTAGGAAAGATGGTGACATCTATCGTGACCCTACCCTGCGCATGGATCCACCCCATATGTCTTTGGTGGGACATTCGGAGGAAGCAGGCAGGGGCCTTCCTTTGTTCGCAGTACCAGTGGAGGAAGTAAGTCCTCAGCTGGTGGTTGTTGGAGAACAACCGAACAAAAGGCAGGAAAGTCCCAGAGTTCTGCGCAAGAACAAGAGATCCACTGGCAGGTGCAGTGGACGTCCTAACAATGCCTTGGGGCTTCAGGTACCTGCCCCCCAGGGTCCTTTGGAGGGTCAGACAGGGGGATCGACCAGTCTTTCTGGTAACTCCAGTAGGGCTACGAAGAGATCTGCTGACTCTGGGACCATTCTTGCATCAAAGTCTGAACCGGCTGAATTTAATGGCAGAGCTTTTGAATCCAGTCTGTGGAGAGCGAGAGGGTTCTCGGGGGGTGTAATAGGCACTCTCCTGAATGCCAGGAAGCCAGGATATACCACTGCATCTGGCATGTATATATAAAATGGTGTAAGAAGAGGTCTTACAATTCTAAATCTTTTGGTCTGGCTAGATTTCTCGCCTTCCTACAGTGTGGTTTAGAGGCAGGGCTTAAGCTAGGATCCTTAAAGGTTCAGGTATCAGCTTTGTCAGTGTATTTCCACAGACGGCTGGCGGAGCTTCCGGATGTTAAGACTTTTCTACAAGGAGTGCTTCACATCCAGCCGCCCTACGTACATCCTGCGGAACCATGGGATCTTAATCTGGTCCTTAGCATGTTGCAGGAGCCTCCCTTTGAACCTCTACTGTCAGCAGAGTGGCGGTTCTTAATCTGGAAGACAGTCTTCCTGCTTGCTATCGCCTCGGCCAGAAGGGTCTCTGAGCTGGGAGCGTTATCCTGCAAAGAACCTTATCTGGTTTTTCATGAGGACAGAGCAGTTTTAAGGACTATTCCGTCCTTTCTCCCTAAGGTGGTCTCAGGTTTCCATATTAATCAGGAAATAGTTGTTCCAGTGTTCAGAGAGGAGCCTCAGACTCCTGGAACAAAAACAAATAAATGTTTGGACGTAGTGAGGGCATTACGTATATATGTTAAGAGATCTGCAAAGATACGCAAGACAGATTCTCTATTTGTATTATTTGACTTTTCCAAGCAGGGATGGCCAGCATCTAAGCAAACTATTGCCAGATGGCTTACCCTAACTATCAGGGAGGCTTATGTCCGTATTAATCTCCCTGTGCCAAACGTATTGTTGCCCATTCTACCCGTTCGGTTGGGGCGTCTTGGGCAGCACGGAATGGAGCCACAGTGGACCAGCTGTGCAGGGCAGCCACCTGGTCCTCGGTCCATACCTTTATGAAATTCTACCAATTTAATGCATTTGCGCCTGGGGACGCCTCCTTTGGCCGTAGTGTTCTACATGCGAGGAGATCAGAGCGGTCCCACCCTTCAGAGGGATTGCTTTAGTAAGTCCCTATGGTTAAGCAGTGTCCCCCAGATGGATGAAAGAGAAAACAGGATTTATACTTACAATAAATCTCTTTCTCTGAGTCCATCTGGGGGACACTGCGGTCCCCCCCCTTTTTCGTTGTTTTACTTTTCTCTCCACTCCCCCCTCTGTTGAGTGGTGTATCTTGGTTGATTGGCCTCTCGTCCTAGGGCTTTGGTAATCAAACTGAGGTATGTGGGGATTTGGTGGGGGAGGATATTCTGTTACCAGGAAAAAAGTTAACTCTTTAGGTGCCAGACTTCTCCCCTCCCTACTCAACCCCATGGTTAAGCAGTGTCCCCCAGATGGACTCAGAGAGAGATTTATCGTAAGTATAAATCCTGTTTTTCCCCCTTGTATACTGAACCTCTTCCCCTCTCCCCCAGTCAGCCCCACTAGCAACAACTATATGCCTTTTGGCTTATGTGGTTGATGACTGAAGTGGAGCAATTTTCAGTCCTGGGGGTAAATGTATTAAACGGCACTTTTTGCAGTCGCCGATATATGGCAAGTTTGACAGCTAAATTTAAAACGACTTAGCTGTCAAACTCGCAGAATATTGGCAACTTGCAAAAATCACTGTTTAATAGATTTATCCCCTGGACTAAACTTCAGTGTAGGCCAGGAACCATACCAGCCGTCAGTGACAGAATGGGCTGTCAGCTATTTGGGAAAACTCAGGAGAGATGGAGTACCGCACCGAAACCCAAGAGGACTGGCAAGCAGTGTAAGCTGACAGTAATTTTTACTTTTTATGCGAAGAGAAAATAAATAGTCTGACAGGGGAAAACATGGCATTTGCCCAACTGCCACCCCTCCAATCCAAACCCATGACGAACACATCTGTTTGAATATATTATATATTTAATACCAATAAATCTCTACCCTTATAATTTTAAACCTTATGTGTCATTTTCTCCTTTAGTTCCTCCTCTCACTTACCTATCTCTTTTCTACTCTCGCACTGCTGCAGCGCATATAAAAAAATATCCAACCCCTTTCCACCTCAGTTGATCACAATGACCCGAATAATGTGCCATTCAAAATCCATTTAAAACACAGGGAACGTAGATTATACCTTTTCAGCTATGAAAGGGATAGCTAGCCATCTTTCCAACTTCAGCTGTTTTCCAATTGATGCAGACACTCACACATACAACAAATTTATCTCTCTCTCTGTATGTATGTATGTATGTATGTATGTATGTATGTATGTGTATATATTTATTTATTATTGTAACGTGTGTGTCAGCATCAATCGGAAAACCGGATCACTTATAAATAACTTATGGCAAATTATATACACACACAAACATTTTGTGTCTCATGGCAGCTTTACAAGAAAAAAAAAAAATCTAAAAAAAATTGACATACCACAACAGAGTGGATTATTACCACATTGTTGCCTATTCAAATAAAAACTTATTCAGCGGAGCAGAGGTCTAATTGAGAGATATTTCGAGATAAGTGAAGATATATATGTTGGTGCAGTTTTAAAATTATATTGCAAATTTATAGTGTTACTAAAAAAAAAAAAAAAAAAAAAGTCTAACAAATTTACTTATTTTTGCTACATTATTTTCTGATGATTAGGGTCATTTTAAAAATGTTTTTGTATATTTTATGTGCTCCAAACTAAGGGAGAAACACATGAACTGGAATCCTCAATTACAAAACATTATAGATAATAGACCCCCATACTTATATATCACAGTATATATGCAATTCATAAATCAACATAAATAACGTATGTAATTATAAAAACACAAGGAAGTTTGATAACACATAAGCTAAAATTTGTCAATAAAAGAAATGATTAGGACTTCCTAACTGAAAAAAAAAAAAAAAAAAAAAAAGAGGACACAGACAGACAGCAGAGACATAAGCGCGCACACTCACATGTATATTCTGTGTGCAACTATATTCTTCCTGGCCAATTATCATAAGGAAACTGGGAAGAAAAATGCTTGAGAGCAGCAATGAATGCGAGGTGGTGTGCTACAAGAAAATGACCACCGTTTTCTAACCCATGGATGTAGTTATCAGATAACTACATCGCTGAGCTGGAAAGCAGAGGCCATTTTCTTGTACAACACATTTTAATAGTTTGGGGATTCTGGAGGTTAGCAGACTATGGTTTAACATAGCTTTGAAGAATGTGCATGAGGATGATTTGTAAGAGTGTCTGTGTGACTGGATCACTTATAAATAACATATGGCATAAATTTATTTAAAGGAAATAGCGCAGGGCACTTATTTATACAATTGCAAATGTACTTATTTTTGATATTGTGGGTATGTTGGTAAAAGAGATCTTTATTTCTGAGACCAGGGGAAGAAACTTGTTTGTTTTAACCTTGCCAGAGGAAATTCATGATTTCTGAGGTATATATCTGATACAATAAGCCTTTGTTGAGGAAGTCTTCTGTGTATTGTGATGTGGGGAAATGACTTGTGTGGGGTTTTGTACCTTTCCTTGGGAATGTGTATTATGCAACTGTCTAAAGAAAGGACCCATGTTAATTAGACCTTTTGATGTGTGAGGGTCTAGCACCTGAATGCACAGGAAGGTTTAATTATACTGCTTAGATTTTCTGTGTCCAAAATAAGATGCAGGAAATCACAGCAAAGTTTTAGGATATCACAGATAAGTGTAAATATTGTTAGCTTTGCATTGCATGTAAATCCATGTTTGCGTAAACAAATTGCAGCCTGATTCTAAAAATAGCTCAGACCTTAGTCGGCTGGCTTAACCTGTTGGGCTGTGTTCAAATCTGTATAAAAAGCACTGTCTTGTATTGAAAATTGTTCTTCATAGTCCATCTGACCTGCTCCCTGGTACCTTCAACCAGGGCGAGCAAATAAACATCACTTGCTTCAAAGAACTGCTTGAAAACATCTTCCATGCTGAAAATCCTGTGACTTACAGTTTAGACCAAAAATCTAATCCGTTCCCGGCTGTTTCTGAGGTTTGGACCCAACATCCAGTGCCACTGCTCTGCCACTACCCAGCGGCTCTGGCCAGTGTGATAGGCCAGGGGGGGAATCCATCCACAGCAACCCTGATACAGTGTCAGTTACCCAGAAGAAACCTGTTACTGGATGTCGGTAAAGAAGTCCAGTGGTGGCAGCATTTGTAAGCCCCTCCTACTACGGTGAGAGGGCGAGTTTGGGATACAGAAAGGGAACGGTTGCAAAGTAAGCCCAGCAACAACAGACAGGGTGGCATAGGCAGTCCATCCTGTCACAGTCTGTGTTACAAAACCTCTCAAATCTTCCTGGAGAAATTTGTGGCTCAAAAAGATAGCTAACGGTGGAAATACTGATGTACCACAAACGGAGGCTAACCTCCCATCCAGCAAGTGGAAAACCAGGCTTGTCCCTCGCCATCTTGGCTCACAAAACATTGCCAGTCCGAAAATCCCAGATGACAGAAAATACTGTGTATACAAGTATTGTCCCAATAATCAAGACTGACTCCAACACCAGAAATAGTCTTACCAACTTAATAAAGGAAACAGTGACTTCCCTGACTAATTTAAATAAAGGAGATTTTGGAGAAAATCCTGTATGACTTTAAAACATTACCTATGAAACAAGACTTCCTAGCACTGGGATGAAAACCAAATAAAACAAATAAAAAAAACAAAACAATGGAGGTAAAAAGAAGCAAGCTTGCAAACAGATAAAGCACATCTCACTAATAAACTAACAACATTAGAATAACATTTAGCAAACTGCGGATTGAAAAAGTGGAGATGTTGCCTATAGCAATCAATCAACTTCTAGCTGTCATTTTGTAGAATGTACTAAATAAATAACTATAATCTGATTGGTTGCTATAGGCAACATCTCCACTTTTTCAAAGCCACAGCTTGATAAATTTACCCCTTATAATAGACCTCCCCAAATAAGAGCAAAAAGTGAATCAAAATAGAACATGAATTATCTACATAAACAGGGAAAACTCCTAGATCTCTGAAATAGCTCATATAACACACACCTATCACATCTGTATTAAAACGTGTTAAAAAAACTTCCCTCAAACATCATTTATTTATATAGCGCCACTAATTTCGCAGCGCTGTACAAAGAACTCATACACATCCGTCCCTGCCCCATTGAAGCTTACAGTCTGAAGTCCCTAACACACACACCGAGAGCGACAAAGGTCAATTTAATAGCAGCCAATTAACCTACTAGTATGTTTTTGGAATGTGGGAGGAAACTGGAGCACCTGGGCTGAAAGACCTAGGAAAATCAATCTAAACTTTCCACCAAGATTGAAACTCCATTCCTAGTTATCAAGGAAGCTCTTTAGTCTTAAAATCTGGACAAATATACAGCCAAGACCTATACCTATACCAATTACCTATACAATGTCTTCTCAACTCTAGCTAAATACACCAGTGCATGAGAATGTGACCTAGGGGAAACAATAGATGAACGAAAGAAGTCCAATATCATTAAAAGGTACTCATGCCAATTCATTAAGTATGTTATAAAACCCAATACAATCAAAAGATACTAGTCTCCATAACAAAATGTTCCAGGAGTAGAGGACATATGCTGGCCTTGCTAACAAGCCTTAAAAAGGGGGTTAAGGAACTTCCACACATAATCATCTTTGTATCTAAAGACTTATTTCAGTGAGTAAATCTGTTCCTTTATTTCATTAGCATTAAATTATAGGTATTGCTATCCCCATTTTTATATAATCAATGACACAGAGGGAGCTACCCCAAGAAAAAATACTATGATTACAACCTAAAAGAACTTCACTTATAGTGAGGGCACTCACTACTTTATCCCAGATAAGTAGCGAGTGCCCCCAGTATGAGAGAACTCTTATTCTTCTTATAGGTTGTAATATTGCTTGCAAACATGTTTGCATGGATTTCCTCCGGTTTCCTCCCACACTCCAAAAACATACTGGTAGGTTAATTTGGCTGCTATTAAATTGCCCTCAGTCTGTGTGTTAGGGGATTTAGATTGTAAACTCCAATGGGGCAGGGACTGATGTGAATGAGTTATCTGTACAGTACTACAGAATTACTGGTGCTATATAAATAAATAGATGATGATTGCTAAAAGCAGCAATCATTTCCATAACTGGTGGGAGTCCTCAATGATTTTTATATTTTCTTTTAAAAGTTCTAAATTTAACTTGCCAGCAGCACGCAAAGAGCGTCTCCTTTCCAGCACACAGCGCAGTGAGTATACTCATAACATCTCTACAAAGAATAGAGCATCCTAGTGTATAGCATACAATACAGAGAACAGCCTAGTGACAGCCATACTGATTCTGAACATATCATGGCCCCCTCTGTATTCAGTCTCCTCATATAATGGCTCCCTCTGTATTGCTTCCCCCACATATCATGGTTTCAATCCCCAACTGTATATACTGCTCCATCCATAACAAGCCCTTTACACGGTACCTGCGCTGCTGACACTGTCACATCCGTCAGAGTTGAGGCTCCCTGCAGAGTGAGCGGGAAAAACCTGATCTCACGTAGTCTCGCGAGATAATACCGAAGATTCCGGGATACCCAGCTCCTCCCACCTGCCGGTTGAAAAATAAAAATATATTTAACAAATTGGTAACAGAAATGACATGCATCAGTAGGCCAGCGGCCTAGCGGGAAAACCCCGCTCCTGGTTATTGTAGGCTTAGAAAATAACTACAAATGCTCCTGAAACACTGTGGACAATGTTAGTAAGAGACAAAGATTACAGCGAACTGAGTTGTGCTGGCGACCCTGTGCCCGGCCAGCCAGCTCTGTCCTGCCGAGTGTTTACCTTTTGAGGACCGAGCAAGCCCGCTGACAGCAGAGAGTCGCGCCGGTGATGACGTAGCGGTGCTCCCGGAAGTGGTCCGTTGTCCTGGTGTATCCCCCACGTGTGGAGTACTGCTGCTGTTTGGAGCGCACTCTCGGCCGACTGGCGGCCTGGTCTTGTTATTCCTGTCTCAGACATGGAGCACTTCCAGCTCAGCCTCTCGGAACTGGACACAATCGCTCAGAGAAGCGGCGGAGAACTCAAGCAGTACCTCGCAAAGCAGGTAGGAGAGACAAAAGCGGTATCTAACCCCCGGGGCCAACACATGCTGGGAACAAGTCCACTACGGATTGTTATTCCTACAAGTCGTCAACATTACCTGACAGCAGGGTAGTGCAGTGCAAGATAGCATTATGGCACATCTTGAAAGAAGACATGCATTTATTAATAGAGCAAAAATAAAACTTTTTATTTTACCTTTAAGGAAGTTTTTGAATACACGTGTATGCGGCTTTGTCCTGCTATGAACATAATTAACTTGGTAATAGATTAAGTTTTTTCCCCTTACAAATGAAATGTTGCACTTAAGAGAATGGATACAAGATAATCAGCAATCAGTCTACAAACTTAGACTATGCTACAATATAGTTTTAACATTTATTATCCATTTAATTGTGTATACAAACTGTCCACACAAGCATTTTCTAACTTTTTTTTTGTTGCTTTAGAGATCATTGCTTGATGTGTAGTACTTAATAGGGTGCAAACCACTTGAAAAACGCATATAAACGATTTGTGTTTCATATGTTGTTCACATGCAACATACCTGTATACAGAATGCAAGTAGCACAGAGCTTTTGCTATTAATGTAAATAGGGTTATTGCGTATGTGCTACACATAGAGCCCCATTGGAAATGACTGGGGAAGCGCCATACATTAAATAAAATTGGACAACATGTCCCACCCCTCAAGTTCACAGTTAGCTCCAGTACTAAACATCCTATGCCACTTTTCCCCATTTTAGAGAGACATGAGTATATGGGGTCAGGGGAGAGATAGCACATTTTAGCTTGGGGGGGGGGGGGGGGGTGGACTCTGCTAAAAGCAGCCTATTAGGAACATTCATTTTAAAGGGAAAATAATGCAGGTGGCGGAGCCCAAGGTAGCCCACTATGGGACCGGCCCAGCCTGCTCCTGATGGGGGTCCATGGCTAAAGTGTACATCTGATACAGATACAGGCTGAACTATTTCCCATTAATAACAGGGAAACATGGAGTCCCCCTGTGGCTTTGCTGCAGATTTGTTTTTCTTCAGGTTTTCCACAGGAAATAATACAAATGTAGCCATAAAGCACAAAGGAAGAGTCCCGCTGCAGAATGATAATGCATTTTATTGATCAGTGCCTCTTAGCCATCCAGCCAATGACAATCTTTATTAAATTGGGAAAAACAAATGAACATTGTTGGGTAGCTCTATTTATGTCAATATCCCATTAATTTCACTGGGGTTTCTACATATAATGCACAACTCAGTTGCAATCAATGGGCCATTGTCATGAATGGGGCAATGTAGCCCATTGCTGGTTAAACCACTATTAACATTTGGTGTGGATGTTCACAAGGCACTCCCATAAAGACGAATGGACTTTTTCAAGTGCTGTAACATGCTTTGAAAGCACTGATATGGAGCAAGCAGTGTTCAAAACCGCAACAAAAACGCATGCAGACACAAGTATGAACGCACATTGGTTTGGTCACACAGAATGGAATGGGATTTATTTTACAAGTGCTTCCAATAGATTGTAAACTTACGAGCAGGACTGTTACATCTCTGTCTGTATTACCCTGTATTGTTTTATTACTGTGTTTGTTCCCAATTGTGAAGTGCTATATAAATATATGTTTATTCTTTGCCCTAGTGTTAAAAATGCAAGTTATACAAATAGTTAACATCAGTGGGTAGTAGCCCTTACTACAATAATGATACAGTATGTTATACTTTCTAGAAAATTATATAAAATAGCCAATCTCAATATAAACATGAACACATAAATCCGATTAAAAACAGTACAATTAAAAACAATAATGCCTTAAACTTATTTTTAAATATATGTATTGGCCAGAAAAAATAAACTGCTCAACTTCCTGGTGTGAAGCATAACTTTTTATAAAAGATTGCTAGATTCACAAAGTCGTGAATATTCTAAATAATGGTTTTCTGATATGCTTTATATTATGAATTTGTCTCTTTAAATATTAAAGAATACTGTTAAACTGTATGTTTCTTTGAGAATGTTTTGTTAATAATTTGTATTAGATGATCATTTGAATGTATAGCTTTTTTTTTTTTTTATTAGAGTGCATATTGCCTTTTTTCTGAACGATTCTGGTTAGTGACTTTTGTAAACGGCTGTGTACATCATGGATGTTAAATGATAGGTACTGATTTCAAATAAATAGCTCTACATCGTTTTGTAAAAAAATGTTTGTAATTTAAACTAGTCGTGAATGCATATTTTCAGATACTACTGTTTCATTTGCATTTAACATGTTCCTGTCCACTTTTAAAACTTGTATTGTTCAGTTACATAATAAAAAGCTGCATTAAATAAATCCTTTGTGAAAAGTTGGTCTGTTAGATATTCATAAAGATTAGTGGTGACATTTTTGCCAACATCCCTTATAAATTTGAATTAGTTACTGTGCAATTATGGTAAACATAACATAATCATTGTAGTTTAGTTTAATATAAATGTAGTTTAATATAAATGTAAGCTTTAGTGTAACAAGTACTGGTTTACCACAAGCATGGTCAGAGATACAAAGAAAAAGATAGAAAAGATTTGGGGGAGGGGGCATTGCATAACAACCACAGAGACAGACTCTGACTGACCCAAATCACACATGCAGGCTGTTTCACACAGTGAATCACACTTTTATAACTTGATATGGATTAAATAATGCTATATATTTTTTTTAAATATTTGTTTTTTCCCCCCATTAAATGTATTTAAGGCTGTACAAATCCCAAGATCTAGGTAGCTGGCTCCTGACAATTTACTGCTGGCATCTAACTTTTAGGAGCTATATATAAGGTATGAGATTAGTGGCATAACAGAGGTGCAGGCCCTGAAGACCCTGCGCAGCATGGCTCCTCAAACTAATTGGCTGTTCAGTTAAGGGAGCTGTGTATACCTGCTGCCCAGTGCTCTGACAAGGCCATGCAGCAGTATCTTTGCCCTAGTTATGTGCTGAAAAATTATTGAGCAAACTACATAGTTGCATAAAAAATAAACCATAGAGCAAGCATCACAAAAGCTGGAAAAACATGATTTAATAATAGTATGAAGTTTAAAGAAAACATAACAGGGATAAAAACCATGCTCTACACGACACTTCAGCTGCATTATCTCTGCCTTGGTGTTAGAAATGTCACTTCATTTACTAAGTACCCAAGAGGTACTGTACAAACTGGCAGTCTCCAGCACAGTACACTCAGGGCTTATACATGCAACAGGAAAGGGGATAAATGCTGAAAATCAGCATGTTAGAGCTTCTAGATCTACTGGCAAATCTAAAGCTGTCTTCCTTTGGTGTAAATGGGGAATGGTGTACCGTCACCTCTTTACAGTAAAACTTTAGAGGATGAGTCCTCCTTAGAGTGAAGTACCTCAGACAGATTTACGAGGACTGCACAGTCATCATACTCCTGCCTGCACTGGCAGTCCTATGTATTATATTGGATTTGCTTACATGCTTTTACCACTCCCAAGTTCATTTTGTAACTGTTATTTATATAGTGCCTATATATCGCTCTACATTGAATATTTAGTCATTCACATCTGTCCCTGCCCCAGTTATACTTATAATCTACATTCTCTGCCATACAGACACTCTCAGACACTAAACCAACCAGTATGTCTTTGGAGTATGTGGGGAAAAGGAAGTCCCTGGAGGAAACCTATGCAAAAGTGGGGAGAGCATATAAGCTCAACAAAAATTTGGCCTGTCAGAATCAAACCCATGGCCCAAGTGATGTGAGGCAGCAATGCTCCTTTTTCAATGCCAAGTAATATGCTGTTTAGATATCTACACTTGAGATACATCCTCAAGAAGCAGCTTTTTAAACTATCTTGAGTGAATATCCGTTGCACCTTGATTTGGGTAAACTCACAGAAGAAAGCCATTTACACTGTTACTTTGCAAGAAAAATCTCTCTCCTTTAGATAAAGCATTTTGTAAATGGTGCAACAATTTCATAGCAACACACAGCCTATAATTCAGTTGACTAGAGTTGCCATAGGATATAATCACCATTACTGTGCTTGCTAATGGTAGTAGAGCACATTGTTCCCACCAAATATTACTTTATTGCAAAGTCTGATGTTTTACTCATGCAAAATTATTGTCTTGAATTTGAGGTTTCTCCAGACTTTCCTCACTTCAAATGTGGACTTGATGAATAAATTATTTGTTATCCTATGATATGATCCCTTTAAAGACTACGCATAGCAGCCTCAAACTTAGTAGTTTGAGCGCCGTTTAGTCTGTAGTTTGGCTGGTGTTGGCTCTCAAGGCCATTTAAATTACTTTATAATGTTAGTTTTATTTTCATGGAACTTGTATACAATTTTTTACATAATTTACATAATTAGCTGGTTGAACAAGATTGGTAAATGCTTCCTGTCTTTCAGATATGGACTCCACAGGACAGAGAATCCATTCTGAAGATTTTGTCTCAGTTGCTCCTCGACAAAGAATGTACACTGCTAATTGGGCGACAACTTCGACCTTTGCTTTTGGATCTGCTGGAGAGAAATGCAGAATGTATGAAAACCGGGATCAACCATGACCTTCATGAGAGGCTGTGTGTTGCTATGAGCAGACTTGTCACCAGCCACCCGGATGTCCTCCCGTGAGTAACGCTACCTGAAATGATATATGACAAATACCGAAATTCATTTATCTTGTTGACTACTTCTGTACATCCAGCAATGTGATACATGGCTTTTCAATAATGTGTCAGATCAGTTTTTTTTCCGTTTTAAAAAAAAAAAAAAAAATGTTAACCATCTTCAAAACGGCCAAGCAATAAGTAATGATAACTAGACCTTTTCTAAGCTCGACAAACCCTTTTGGATAGTTATGGTTGTGGAGTGATGTCTTTTCATGGGGAGGGAGAGCACCCAAGTAAGAAAAACAATCCTGACACCAGGACACCCTAAAATTAAGCAATATTATTTTTTAAACATGCTCTAGAACACAGAGAGACATATTTGGGTTCTATATTTTATAGTCAAAAAATGGCTAATTGTTTAATTTCACTTTGTAAATAAAGACGAGCAGAGCAAAATTCCCTAGTGTGTTTCTAATTCTAAAAGTGGAAGCTGCTGCCACTATTATTTATTCAGTTTTACTATTACTATGATGTAGTTTATTCATTATAATGAATTATAATTCTGAAATAATATTGATATTTCTGTATTAATAGTTAAACTTAATGATTGCCGATTATTAACTATTCAGTAATAAATCATAAATGGAGATAAATAATAGAATAATGGATGATGATAAATTAATAGATGATCTGATTAATAATTATCATAAAACATAAATATTGCTCAAAAATAAAATAATATAATAACATGTGAATAAACAAATGGGCATTGTACTCCTATTGCTCTTTTTAAATAATTGTGCTGCAAGTAAAGAATTTTGTTATTAATTAGTCATGACTTTTCTGAAAAACTCATGTATTAAATTAGTGCTTTGCTCATACATAGGTAAAAATAGCGCTTAAAAGCCAGATCAATACCGATTGTGTTAAAGGGCTTCCAGTTTGCTCTGCCTGAGTAAAATAAAGCTTCCTCTGCAGCCGGTTATAGATGTATTTTCAAACAAGTGTGCATTCTTTTCAATCATTTTCTTCATTGTTTGTATTGTAGCATAGTTATGTCCCATTTTAATATACAATTTATTTTTTTCTCTCTCTGAATAGATTTGCATTGCGGTATTTCCAGAAAGCCTCACCTGTGTTCCATAGACTCTTCCTAGAGAGCTGTGATTCCAGCACAGTCCGCTATGGGCGTAGACGGATAAAACTACGAGAACTGATGGAAGCGGCTTACAGATTTCTGCAACAGGATAAGCCTTCCTTCAGAGACATGTGGGACTGGAGTGTGTGTGTACCTCTGCTGAAAAGCCATGATTTAGCTGTCCGCTGGTGAGTATCTTTATAACTTTTCTATAGTTATAAAGTACAAGTTTTTTTCTGATTACATCTGTAACAAGATCGGCTTACTCCAATTCCTTGTTTGGAGGTTGGTTTTGCAGCTTTGTCTTGGGGTTCCTCTTACCATTCATAAGCTGTCGTAGTCCTGCTGGTGTTTTTTGGCCACCAAACACTTGCTGACTGTGTCAACTGTTGTAGAAGAATAATCAATGCCACAATCGGGCTCCTTCACTGGCACCTGAACCTCTTGCTTCTGGATGGTTTGTGGGCTGCAGATGCAGCAACTGTTTACTAGTGACTACCTGGATAAAAGGCCAGAGCCACTGGGTAGAGCGTTGGCTCAAGATGCTGTTCAAAGCACAGGAAACTTGGGGGTTGGATTATAGTATTATCTGTAAGTCACAGGAATACAGCAGGTATAGGCATCTTGCATGAGTTTGGGAAGGTTTTTTAGGAATGGTGATATTTATTGCTCATCAGAAATTATTTAAGACTTTTTACACACAATTTTTCTCTACCTTTCTATCTGGGGATGCTGCTATCATGTGGGTATGAGGGTGGCACAGGAGCTTGGCACTTAAGGGTAAAACATTTCCCAGAGTTCCTCTCCTGTATAATGCCTCAACCACAGCACTACTCCAGTTTTTTTTTTTTTTTTAAGCAGAATATTGCCAGGTGGATTACAGGAACTATTCTGAAGCCTACATCCGTTCAGGGAGAAAAGGGATTTAAAGGATTTAAAGTATTAAAATCTTCTTTTTTTTTTACATTTTTATATTTTTATTTTTTTTCTTGTCCTGCTTTTCTATACATTGCTTGGATTGTTCTCCATACCATATAGAAAGGGGCAAGATGACAAATTGTGGTTCAAACTGCATCTCGCAGTTTATAATTTTTGTATAACAAGGTGCATGGAGAGCACAGACAGTATATAGTTCTGTTATAACTTTTTTTAGGGGAGAAACTGTAAACATATGTTTAATAATCATTAAGTTGATTCACATAGATTGCTGTCACATGGACACCTAAAATGGTACCTTTAAAAATGACCATTGGATGCGAAAGCACTGACATTGTAATGAATGAATTACAATGTGTGTAAATGCTAGCTCCAAGCCCCCATTCATTTCTGTGGTAGTGGTGCAGGGAAGAAGTGCCCCTTTTAAGACTAGTTTCCATCACTTGTGTGATATTGCTCTTATGGTTAAAAACCTGGTTTAAAGCGATCAGCTGGTCTGCAGTACTAAGGCTTAACTATTTTTATATAGAGTGCCAGCATTTTTGCTAGAGTAAAGACCATTTCTAGTGACTATGGAATGGAAGGAAATATGAGCGCTCTGATTTAATATCTTTTCAAACTGATAACACAGTTTTAAATCAGCCCACATGTACAGTAGATAGGTGGAGAACAACTTTAAAGAGGGTTGCAACCTGCATTTTCAGAGTGGAGTTTTTTCTTGTTACCTGAAGCCATAGTATGCTGTGGGTTCACAGTTCAGAAAGGACTTAATCTGTCCAGTCCCCTTGTATAGAGCTAAATGGAACACTTAATTGGGAGGGGAAGGGGTAAAATAATTAATTTGCAAATTATTTTACTATCAATTGGGGGGTATTATTATTGTTTTTATCTTCAATAGTATTTATTAGTTTTCAAAATTGAAGGCGTACAGAAAGTAAAGAAGGAGGGTAGAAGAGAAGGACAAAAAATAAAAGAAGGGAAAAGGGGGTACATAGTGTGGAGGAACACAGCAAACAATAAAATATCTGTAATACACAATATGAATTGTCAAAAACATTGTAAGCCACTTATTTTTTTAAAGATATCTATAGTGCTTTTATTATCTTTGAATTTAATATTGTAGTTTATTTTTCCCTAAGGTCATTATGGTTTTGTAGAAGGAAGCTAACTATTTTGTTTATAATCCAACTAAAGTGCTAGTAGAAACGTTGATTATGATTTATTTTTTTTATTATCAGGTACACTGCCCATTGCCTGGCTTTGGTTACCTGTATGTCTGATGAAAACAGGCAAACCTTTCTGAAGAAATTGTTTAGTACAGATGAATTAATTCATTTCAAACTTCAGTAAGTAATCTCTTTCTTGGCTCGCAATAATACATTTGCTGGTTATAAATGGAATAATGACACAGATTCCTATTTTCAGGTGGCTGGATGAGCTGCACAGTCAGAATATTGAGCAGGGGATTAATATGACCAATCCAGAGAAGTGCTTGTGGCACAAAGAGAAAAGCCAACAATACACCCAGGGCCAGATCGTGTCTAGCGATCTTTGTTCACGGGTTGTACCAGTTTGTGGAATAGCACTTACTAAAAAATGGCTGAAGACCAGAGAGCAGGTAACTTTGTGGCCTAAAACAGTTGTTGAAGACATATAATGCCCAGAGGATAGGATACCTTTGTAGTGTGATCTTTTCTTTAATATTTTATTATTAATCTGATGGTATAAACCCATTGGTATGCCCAATGGTGTTCAGTAAAATCTCTCAATGGGATCTAGTTTTCGTTGTTTAAGCATTTTAATGTGTACAATATTTTATTCAGTTTGTTTCCGTCATGATGACTGAGATATTTGTGCAAAATTTCTGATAGCGACGCACATGATTTCTTGTTGCACCTTTCTACAAACCTGAGGTTTTTTTATAACTCATTTACTTATTTCTGCATTTAGCTGTTTACTTGAGTGAACTTCATAAAACATTGATGCATGTTCTATTGTAGGAAACGAATAATAGTCCACTTGTGTTGGTGGAGTCTACTTGTAGAAGCCTCCATAGTCTTGCCCAGGCAGTCTCCTATCAGAATGCTGTGCTCCTGGAAGGACCCATAGGATGTGGAAAAACGGCTTTAGTGGAGCACTTGGCTGCAGTCACTGGACGCCTGAAGCCACCTGACATATTAAAGGTTCAACTTGGCGATCAAACTGATAGTAAGGTAAGGAAGGAAACATTAAGAGTGTGCTAGGTTGAGGAAGCCTGAGTTATACTAATGCAGGAGGAAAGACAGGGTAAAACAAAAAGTATAGCAGGTTCCTGATGCTTGTACCATATTTACCCCTTTTGTCTCTATCGACATTCCTCCTGCAATTTCCAGTCTTCAGCAGTGCCAATGACCATTTCTGTCAGTTATGAGGAATTTTATCCTTTTTATCATTACACTATAGCAATATCCCAAAGGTTACTATGCATTGCTTGTAATTTCTGTACGTTTCTTTTCTGTTCTCATATGTCTACTTTATCATGACTGTAACAAGATATGAGACCAATTTGACCACTCAATTGGGTAGTTAGTCCTTTGTTGCCCAGGCTGAGCGTCTGTATCACAAGGAGGTCTAATAGTGTGGTCAGTTGATATCCAAGTTTACTGATTGAAATCGTTAATCCCAATCAAATTGTATTATTATATTATTCTATATGTGGTTACATAATTTTTTTTGGATCCATAAGACGATAGGGGGTGTACATGCCTTAATGGATCAAGAGCATCGGGCTTTACCCCCTTCCATTTAAGTGGACCTGTGTTATGATCATAACAAGTGATCACATGTGAGAGTGCTTTGTAGGGTCTGTCTCTGTAAATCACTTCCGTAAAGAATACTGCAATAAACCAAAATCTATTTGGAAGTTGTTTTCTGATTTTGGCAACTATATAACATAATTAGTAATAGGGTGATAGTTTTGTAGAGAGTTACATGACCCTAAGCCAAATGGAAAGTGTGAAACTAAAATTGTAACTTTCTGGCTACCTTTTAACCAAGGTGCAAGTGTAAGCCTTAAAAACAAGCTTTTAACTATTCTTGTAACTTTTATTCAGGTTTATTGTCCATGCAAAATGTGACTGAGTTGTGTTTGCGGTTTAATTGTTTTTAGGGATTGTTTTTAGGGATTGGTTTTAGGGACTCCTTTATTTGGGCATCTGTTGATATGATGTAACATAATCAAAAATTAATTCCTTAGACCAATTTCTGCTGTGCTTCTTTTTAAAATATATTGCTACATTCATCTGTCAGTGTCATTGAAGCATTGCAGAGAATGGTACAATGTTTTTCACAAAACCTTGCAAGTGAATGCACCTTCCGACTCTTTGGAATGCTCATTGTACTTTTCAAACTTAACGGAGCAGAGATATTGTGCAGCTAAAGAGCAATTACTTGGTTTGATTAGTAATAATCTGTTATCTAATGGTTGATTTTGATTTCTAGATGTTGCTTGGGATGTATCGCTGCACAGACATACCAGGGGAGTTTGTGTGGCAACCAGGGACTTTAACGCAAGCCGTTGCCAGTGGCCACTGGATTTTGCTGGAGGATATTGATTATGCACCACTTGATGTGGTAAGTAGCCGATTTTGCCTTTTGAAAAATAATACAACAGTTTGTACTTCACTTCAAAATTAGTTTATAATTGCTATTAATGTCACAAGTAAGTAATTCCTTGATGGTTGTCCTTTTTATCTTAAGCCTTAAATGTTTCAGTCTTTCAGTCTTAAAACATATATTGGATTTTTGTTAATTCATATATTTATTTTTATCTTTTATAGATATCTGTGTTAATTCATGTGTTGGAAAATGATGAGTTGCTAGTTCCTGGCAGAGGTGACTGCATCAAAGTAGCTCCAGGTTTTCAGCTTTTTGCAACCAGAAGGTAAGGGAGTGTTTTGTTCTTTCTTGCACAGTCCTTAGTTCCTTGTTTCAGCTGTGGTTTTGCTATTCCTGTGCAAAAAGTAATTTTTTTTATTTATTGTTTATCCACTAAATATATTGTCATTCTTAAACATTTTCCTTATTTATATCATGTTGCATGGTTGTACATTTAGAATAAAAATGTAAATAATAAAAATAATCAACAACTTTGGTATCTCTTTTCAGATTGCTAAGCTCTAGTGCCGGTGCCTGGTACAGACCACAAAATAGCCATGCCACATTACTTGACAAATATTGGACCAAGATACATCTAGAGAACATGAGTAGAAGTGAACTGAAGGAGGTACAGTAGAAATGCTGAAAATTAGTATTGGTAGAGCAATAGTGGTAGTTGTGTTTCACCCCCCCCCCCCTGTTTTTTAGCGTGCCTGTCTAGGTGGGTGTTCTTATTTTCCCTCCTCTGAGTATGTGTTGTGCACACCTCCTTCCTTTGTGTGTAGAGATAAATAGTTCTTTAAAAGAAAAGACTGAATTTACATTAATGGCAGTTTTATATGAATTTTTTGTCAATTGTATACATACACTATAATTTCAAATGTGTGCTTTATGGTTAATTGGTATTTTTAAATCCATTATTGGTCCCTTTTATAGACTATTAAGTTTTAGATTATTTTAATATCTGTGCCCACATTTTTTTAATGATGTGATTGAGCTCCATAAAATATTAAGATAATTTAGCTCATCGACTACATATACTTACACATCTGTGAATATCCCCTTTCTTTACAGGTGATTCAGAAACTCTATCCTACCCTAGACCTGGTGACTGATCGGTTACTAGACATATACATCCAACTTACCGGCGATAAGCATCAATCTGTGTCAATCATTAGAGCTGATACTCCGATAGAAGCTCAAGGTCCTGAAGACATGGAAGTTGGAGACAGGAGACATAGTCTTGAAGGGCGTGGCTTATCCCTAAGGTAATGTATTATATTTCCAGTTTCTTAATTCTCTTGTAATTTTTCTAATGCATTTGCCATTCTTTAATTTTTTAAAGAAAACTGATGAAACTTTTAGAATTACCATTGATGCTTATGGAGAAGGGGTTCTCATAGTTAGTAAAGAGAAATGAAGAATTGTTGTTGTTTTTAAGTGTAAAAATAAGCATACATCGTTGCACATGTCCAAAAGGATGAGCAAATTCACACATTATTGGAAATAAAAAAAAAACTAGGGTATAGGTGGTGAGGCAGGCAGTTGGGCACTTACAATTTACTGGCAGAAGCTCAAGCTCTTCCCTCACTATAGCTCATTGACTGTCTGGTACTTCAAGTTTTCTAAGTGCATGCTGGAGTAGGGCACATTAGGCGGGGCAGCCTTCTAGGTTTTCAACTTTTGTTTTATTTTACTGCTAAATTGCTGTGACATTATGGTCAACATCTTTCCTGTATGATGGGAACTAGAGGAAGGTGCCATCCCTGCACAGCATCTCCTCCTTGGTGGGCTTGCACATAGACAGCAAACAGCCGTTCCTTTTCTATCCTTCTGCCCTCTTCTTTGCAGGGGGTAGTGGTTGAGTTTTGGTGACCCTGTCTCCAGGCCTTTGTATTTTAAGTTCACGTCTACCCTTGGAATTTGCTCTTTGGCTGGATCAAGTAAAAAAACTTATTGTAGATATTTATTTCATTTAGGGGCGCAGTGCGCCGCTGTATATCATCGCATATGTACTAATTTTTTTATATTGTGTTGTATTTTTGTATTGGAAATATATAGCTTTCTGAGGCTGTATGCCATGTAGGAGGAATCTTGCTTTTGTAAATTCTGATGGCAGGCTAATTATGTATTTTTCTTTCCTACCATTGGGGACACTGCAAGACATTAGGGGTATAGTAGGTGGGACTGGAGTTTAGGCACTTAACTTCTTTGTTCATCACACTCCTCCCCTACTCCCCTAACTGAATGATAGAGATGGAGATGATAGAGAGAGAGATGGAGAGATGATAGAGAGAGATGGAGAGATGATGATAGAGCTATATAAAAAGTTTTTAAAGACTTTTTTGTTCCCCAGTTGCTGGATTTATATAATGGCTTTTTTGATTTGGGCTCATTGCCTCCATCTATGTCAGAGGCTCTAATAATGGTCTTGCCGAAACCTGGAAAGGATCCCCTTTATCCCGCGTCATATAGACCTATCTCTTTACTCTGCACAGATGTTAAAATACTGGCTAAGATACTTGCCTCTAGGCTTAATTTAGTAATTTCCGAAATAATTCACCCTGATCAAACAGGCTTTATGCCTGGTTAATCAACCGTTTCAAATCTAAGACGTCTGTATACTCATATTCAGTTGTCCCATGTGGCGGAGGAGGGAGCAGTGGTGGTGTCCTTGGATGCTGCCAAGGCCCTCGACTCGTTCGAGTGGGGGTATCTTTGGGAGGTACTGCATAGATTCGGGTTGGGGACGTGGTTTATTAAATGGATACGGCTATTGTATTCGGAACCAACAGCTAGAGTTTCTGTAAACGGCTACACCTCTCCCTCCTTTAGTTTGGGGCGAGGAACCAGGCAAGGCTGTCCCCTGTCTCCAGTATTATTTGCGCTGGCCATAGAAACCCATGCCTGCTTAATTAGGGACCATCCGTTAATTGTTGGGCTTCCAATTGGAGAGGTGTGTGATTATATAGCTTTTTATGCTGGCGACATGTTGCTGTTTTTGTCAGACTGGTTCCTCGTTGAACTGTCTATTGGAGGTGGTTAATAATTTTGGAAAATTTTCAGGCCTATTGATCAACTGGGACAAATCTTATATATTTCCCCTCCATGGTGTAATTCCCTGTGAGGATATGTCTAGATACTCTCTTAAGTGGACCAAAAGGTTTAAGTATCTTGGAGTCTGGATATCTAATTTGGCGAGTGAATTTGTATCTCTTAATATAGATCCGGTTATAGAATATTTTAAAGTAAAATCACATATTTGAAAAAGACTCCCCCTTACGGTAACGGGAAGGATTAACTTTTTTAAGATGGTAATACAGCCTAAATTCCTATACATTCTTCAGCACTCTCCAATATACCTCCCCCGAGCAATGTTTAGTAAAATAGACAGACTTATTTCCTCATTTGTTTGGGGCGAGGGAAGAGCACGTATCCGAATGTCTATTTTGTGCAGAGCTAAGGCTGATGGTGGATTAGCGCTTCCAAATTTGAGAATATAATATTATGCAGCACAACTTGCCCATTTGATTAATTGGGCGGGAGATCAGATTCCTCTTAATCTGTTGGGCTTTCTGGCCGAGCAGGCTGAGGCGTATGCTTCAGGTGGGGCACTCTTGCTGACTATGGGAATATTACTAAGGGGGAAATATTCTAATAGGGTGGCCCCAATAGATAAACAGGCTGTTGAAATCTGGCGTATTTCTCAAAATATAGGGGGAAGTGAAGGTTACGATCCTTTTGCTCCTTTTTGGCACAATCTCTCCTTCCCGGAGCTTAATAAATTGAGAGAGTATAATATTTGGCAAAAATATGGTATAGTAAATATTGGACAGTTATATCAGTCTGGTACATTGAAATCCTTTGCACAATTATCACAGGAAAGGGGGATACCTAATTCTGCGTTTTACTGTTTTCTACAACTTCGGCATTCCTTGAACGCTCAATTTCCTACCTCTACTCCTTTAATTCAGGCATCTTCCCTTAAAACTCTTTTACTAAATGTGGGTACAAATAAAACTATTTCCTAGCTCTATTCAATTATTAATGGTTCTTTGGCCCCTAGGGATTTAGAATCATTGAAAGTGAAATGGCAGGTAAATCTGGGTCAGCTAACAGAGGAGGATTGGATTCGCATGCTTAAATCTATTCGTAGTGCTACAACCTGCCTCCGGTGCCAACAAATACATTTACTCCAGTTGGTTTGCACCGTATGGGTCAGAGAAGTGATGCATCCTGTCCAAAATGTAGTTTTTCCCCTGCAGATTTCTGGCATATGCCAGAAATCTAACCGACCTCCTTCCAGCCTCCCACCTACCGCCCTCCCTATCCTGCCTTCCTCCTGCCTCCCTCCTCGTAATTCTCCTCTCCCCCCTCTCCCTCTCTGCGTTCTCCCCCTTTCCTCCTCCCACCCTTGTGTCTCTGTCCGTCCTACCCTCCCCTTAGATTGTACGCTCCTTTGAGCAGGGCCTCCTCTCCTCCTGTTCTCCACCACCTTAACTCTGCTCTCCAGCTCCTTGTCTCCTCCGTGAGGTCCTCCTGCCCTTCTGCCCCTCTAGCTTCACCACTGGGGGCTCTCACCTTTCATCTAGCTGTACTTTGAGCTTCTGAGTTACTGTGCTTTTTGTTAACTGTACCGTGCTGTCTCACCCTGTATCGTGTTTCTGCATGTCCCTGTACGGCGCTACGGATACCTAGTGGCGCCTTATAAATAAAAATTAATAATAATAATAATAATATGCTATGGGATTGTCCAGTAGTAGGTGCTTTCTGGGTGAAGGTCTGGAAATGTGTGATTGATACGATTCCAATGGCTCCCCATTTGAATCCCAAAATCTGTCTATCGTTGGATGATCTAATTGATAAATATCCAGCTGTTTATATTTTCAATTTAATGACACTCTCTAAAGTGATGATCTCCCGGGCGTGGTTGGCACCTGATCCATCCGATTTTCATAAATGGAGAGCCCTGGTTAATAATACAATGCAACATGAAAAATATGTAGATACTAGTAGAAATGCTGAAGCGAAGTATCCAAAAATTTGGTCTATGTGGTATACATCTTAATACAGAGTCGGTTCGAATGATCTGGAGTCCCTGGATTAAAGCTTAAAATACGGTGGGAGGGGCTAGATGTCTGGGAGAGGAGGCTCGTTCTGTGCAAAATAAATTCTAAAATAAATACATAATAAAAACTACAAAATATACGGAAAAAATGTGGATTATAGAAATGTGCAGTATGGAGGTGTTGGGAGTGTAACCTATGCATTAATATGTTGCAAATATATAATATAGGATTGGTGGATCACTTCGTGAATTGTTAATTTCTGTAAAGATAAAGTCGTAAATGGTATAGGCTATAAAATGTGCCTCACTAATGTCCTGTTAAGGACTGGAATGAGATTAATGACCAATTATCGAATGTTGCAATTATTGTATATATTGCTTGTTCCGTATAACTATGTTTGTAAATACCTGATGTATTTGAGAAGCACTTTAAGACTAATTGTGGTGTATGTTTAAATGTTTTTGTATGGTCACTTTTTTGTTATATGTGACTAAAAATTCAATAAAAAGTATCTGATTTGAAAAAAAAAAAAAAAAAAAAAGAATACATCTCTTCTCGTCAGCTTCACGTCAAGGACGGTCTTAAACCCTTCGTTCCTTTTTTCCGGGGGTGAGTTGCCCCATCGCGTACTCACTTCTTAGCTCCCATAGGAGCATATAGTACCTTCACAGGTGCAGTTAGGTGAGGAACCTATATACCTGGTGCTATTCCCGGAGATTTTGTTCCAACCTTTTCCTGGCCCACAGACGAATCCTTTCGTTCTTTTTAAGCTGGCAGTCCCTCAACAGGCAGGCCTGCATTCTGTTTTGGATATAGTCACCACGCACAGTCATTGCAGGCAGTGAACAGAGAGAGTTCCTGGCTTAAATATACACCATGGAGGTTTTCTTGCATGTACCAGTCAGTCTTGGGCGGTACAGAGATTTCAGTCCCGGCTCAGGATTCTGTCTTTTTATTCTGGACATTGCGTCTTGTGGGTTTCCGAGGTTATGGCGGTCATGGCAGCGCGACGGCGCTCCCGGCGAGTCACAATAGTTTCCTGTCCGGACGACCACTCTCCGAGGGCTCTGTCATCTCTCTCGCAGACAAATCTACATCTGGTTCCTGGAAGCGCACGTCTGGGGGCAGAAACTACATAGGTCCCCACTCGATCTGCCACAGCAGATACGTTTTTTAGACCTCATCTTTTATACTGGGTCCCACAGGGTCTTCCTACTGGAGGAAAGGGCCCTCCCATTTCGACGCAGGGAAAGGATGCTCCTGGCGCGGAGAGAAGTTTTCTCTTCACAGTTACATGAGGCTTCTGGAAAACAGGGTACCAGCATTTGAGGCAGTAATGTTTGCATGCTCCACTCTTGACATCTCCAGAGGGAAATTCTCCAGAAAGGGGCTGGTTCCCAGGTTATTGGACTCGCAGATCATCACTCTGTCCAAACCCACAGGTCTATCTCTCTCACAGTGGCAATCCAGTCAGTCAGGAGTGTGGTCAATCGTTAACCAGGTCCTGGACCCCGGTCCTAAGAGGCTCTAGTCTGTTAGATGCATGCGAATTAATAGGATCCTTAGGGTTTCAGGGTCTTTTGAGTCTTCCCAAGTAGACTGTACTTAAAAATCTGGTGCACAGGATATGGCGTCAGACCCAGCAGGGCCTGATCAGGAAACCTCTAGATAATCAGTCAGATAATGCCACGGCTGTTGCATTTCTGTAGCATCACGGGGAAACATGCGGCCCAAGAGCAGTGTGAGAGACGACCAGGTTATGGCCTGAGCAGCGTGTCGTATTCCCATATTTTTGACCATTATCCCGACATGAATAAATGGGAGGCCGAGATCTCAGCAGGCAGGCAATTATCCAGGGGGAATGCTCTCTCCACGGAGACGTCCTTTGCCCTCTTGGTGTAGTCTTGGCGGCACTACGGAGTTAGTCCTCAGGTCGTCCATACTTATTTCTCAGGTCATCCCTGTACTGCTCATAATCAAGAGACCCTTAAGTGGAATTTTCCGATGCCAGGATGTTCCCTGAAGCTTCGGTCTGGTGTGCCTGTCGATTCCACGTCCCAGGTTCTCACGGGTGCTAAAGAGCTTCTAAAGGAGTGTGGCTTCCAGCTATCCTGTGGCCCTTCATTTACCTCACAGAGCATGGTTCTCAGACATTGGCGGCTGGTGGCGACACCTACCTTCCGCCTACCTCTGTGGCCAGATCTGAACAGTCGGGTGCCTCTTTCTGCCACCCTTTTATATTGTCTAGGTTGGCGCTGTGGTGTTGGAGACCCTAATCTTAGAGTCGGAGGTTCTTTGCTGTGAGCGGCTTGGTACCTTGAATAGAGCCTGTAGGGCATTTTCCTCATCCGTTCTCCTTGGTCTGAAACAGTACTGTGTTTGGTGTGAATCCTACAGTGTTTACACGTCTCGGTGCTGGCTCTCTAATTCGCTTTCTTTCACAAGCTGGCTCTGTTATGAGACTCCGCCTAGGTTCCCACAAGGTGCAGCTCCTGGTGCTCTACATCAATTTCAGTGCCGGTTTTCAGGGTCACGTACCTTCAGTCTTCTCTTCGAGGGGTCTTTTCCGGTTCAGCCCCCCCTTGTTTAATCAGGTGAAGCTATGTAATCTAATTTGGGTGAATAGAGCGCTTGTTTTGGCCACTTTTGACTTGCTGTATCTGGGAAGATATGTCAATCCAAGGGTAGGGGTGTTCCCTTGGATATTGCCCCTGTTCGCAGGGCTTCTGTAGCGGTAGTGAGGATAGAGAGGAGCGTCACTCCTGCCAAAATTGGTTCAGCCTTCTCGCTCCCTCCCCCCCCTCCCTTCACAGTACCCCCTCCCTTCACAGTACCCCCTCCTTGGCGGGCTTTCCACTCTGGCAGCCCTGTCAAAAACTATATAGGCACACTGTAGCCAGCTTGGATGCAGCATACATTTGCAATCTTATGTGCCCCCCATGGATTCAGGAAAAGGATTAAACGAAAGTACTAAAATCTTATTTTCAACATCCTTATTTCAAACTGTTGGATCTGGTGGAGAGGAGTTACATTTCGGGAAAATATGTGTTCATTCTGGCTATATCTACAGAGTGAAGAGTGTCTGAGCTGGGACAGAGATTGTGATTCTCAGCTTTGCACCATTATTAATCTGTGTAATACGTGGGATCTCTTTATTTAATGGATGTTGTTAGGGACCTAAGTATCTATGTCAAGAAGACTCTTTTGTAAGACTGATCTTTTTGTCCTGTGTAATATTCACACGAGAGGTTAGCAAGTGTTTTCTTGGTAAATTACTTGTGTTATTTGATGGGCTTACTTTGTGGTTGAGCCCTGTCTTGGATACTATTGAGCCTCTTAAATGACAGGGGTATGGTAGCCTTGGCTGAGCAACTCTATTGGGCAAAAACCTGGGCTTCAGTACATTTGTTTCTGGGGTTTTTCAGGTTCAGTGTGTTTGAGACCAAAAATGCTAGTCTTGGATGGTAGATGCAGAGCACAACGTAACTTCTGAGCATATTCACTTGTATTGAAAAGCTTTGAGACGTCATCATGGTTTCAGTGTTCCCCAGTTGGATGAGAGAGAATGCAGTATTTTTATACTTGTGCTAAATTCTCTTTAATTCCATTGGGGCACACTGTGCGTCCACCAGTTAAGCTTCAGTTTATGAAATTGGGAAGTTTTTGTTTTATTTTTTTTTATCCCCCTCCAGTTTTTTCCTCTCTTTTCTGACCTGTGTGCCTACTTTAAAAAATAACTGAAGTTTCCATAAGGGAGGTATTATAGAGGGGGGAAGGAGTTTAAAAAATTTGCATAATGTTTGTGTGCTAACTTCCAGGTCTGAGCGACTTTTCCTCATGTTTGCAGTGTGCCCCAATGGAATTATAGAAAATTATTTAACAGAAGTGTTGTTGTACCACCCTTGTCTATTACATTATATTGCCCTCATTTCTTTCTGGTCCATTATATAGCCTTCATCACACAGGTCTCTCCTGCTGCTTATCCATGGATCCAAGAAGCAGGATCACTTGAACTTAGTCACAGATGGACAGAATTCATCTGACTCATCTAAGCCTATAGAGACATGTTTAGAGGTCCTATTGAAAGCTGTGTTCTGTTTTTACACTTGTTGACCATCCAAATAACATAGAATTGTCATTAGCATGACCTTTTTAAATACAGCTGGTTCTTTCCCCCCACAGGGACTTGTTGAAGTGGTGCAACAGAATTGTGTATTGCTTTGATGGTTCCTCATCTAACACTGCTCTAAATATATTCCATGAGGTAAGATTCTTTTAACATGTCTCATAGTTCCTTTTACCGCGTATGAGTGCAAATGTAAATAAAAAACCTGACTACATTCTGCATTTTTTTTGGTATCAGGCACTTGACTGCTTTACAGCCATGCTCTCCAAACCTCAGGTCAGACTTAAGATGGCAGAAGTAATTGGAAGCAAATTGAACATCTCTAAGCAAAAGGTAAGCTGTGGTGAAATTGTTCTTAAATAATACTACAAATACATCTAAAATGTACCATACCTCAGTGTCCCTCTTTGGTAAGATTTACAAATCGTTGTGTTTTGCGGGGGTTACCTTATCAAATAGTTGAAATGGGTTTTGTATGTACTTTAAAATAAAATACTGTCATGACTAGCTACACCACCACTTAGTAAAAGCAGGGGCACGCCCTTCCACCCCAGCTTGGTGGCTTCTCCGTGCATCCGTTTATCCTGGGCTCTCTTATTCTTCTTCAATCAAGAAGCCCTATACTGCTATCAGTTACTACGTGATATTCTATCTTTCAAGCACATGACTATAAGTTATGTGTGTGTTTTTCAATCATAATACTCACCATTACACCCTACCGTCAGAAACGGGGGTGTTATGTGATTGAGTAATGCATTAGCTCCTTGACCTTCACCTTGAATCTGCTCTACTTATTGAATATCTATGGTGTCGTCATTTAGTCGGTAGATGTGTCCACAAGTGACAAACCTCAACTGAGGGAGCAGCTGTCCACACTACATTACATTACCTTTGAGTTCCACCTTAGTTGCTATTATATAGAAATTTTTCAAGGAATTGGGATGTATTACTCTGTGCATTATAAGCATTTTTAGTTCCCTCTGACCTTAGAGATATTTACTTTACACTAAAAAAATTAAGCTAGAATGAATCTGCTTGTTTCAGTCAACGTTGAAATTTTCCTTTCCTGTCATAAATGTTCACCACAATCCATCTATTTACAATTTAATGTTTTCTTGTGCTCTCCCTATGATCACTCATCACTTTTACTGCTGTATACAAACAAATTGTGAAATCTGCAAAGATGTTACTTAAACAGCTGTGCACTTGAACTTTCTTTATATCAGTGAATGTTTAATGAAAACTCTAAACCAGCTTTGTGTTTATATTGTTACAGGCAGAATTTTATTGCCAGCTTTATAAACCAGAGATTACTGTGCGAGAACTGAATGTTTCTGTTGGAAGAGTTGATATGCTTAGCAAACAAACAGAGGCCATTCGTGTTCACAGGTAAGCTGTCAGTATGACTTCTGTCAATGTAATGAATGTTCATCTTTTATCTTGTCACACCTTTTGTCCTTTTTACAGAAGGGCCTGAAAAGAGGGCCAAAACCTTTGAAACAGGGCAAGCTCAGGCCAATTTATCTCCTTGCAGAGTAATTTTGGATAATATTCCCAGAGTTGCAGACTTTTCTTCAGGGGATACTTCATGTTCAACCACCCTATATTCCGCTAGTAGTTCAGTGGGATCCAAACTCCGTAGCACCAAAAGGTGCTAATTCGAGTCTCTAAAATCTGTAATTTTCTTCACTTGTAAATTTACCTTTTTTTTTAAAAAAAATAAAATTATTTTATTGCAATGTACAGAGAAGGGTGTCTGAATTGAATGCCCTATCTTGCAGGTCACCATAATCAGTCTTTCATAATGACAGAGCTGTCCTGCTCACCATGGTAGTGTCATAAATTAATCTGAACCAATATATTGTTATCCTTTCACTAGAGAGAGATTTGCCCATTCGGAAGTTTAGACACATTCTAACTGTTGGATGTGGTCAAAGCCTAGAGGATTTATGTAGATCGTCATCCTTGCTGCATAGGGCCAATGGCCTCCTTTTTCTTTATGACGCGCACAATAAGGGATGGCTGGCAACAGAAAATACAGTTGTGAGAGGGGTTAAAGATGCAATCCAGCAGACTTGTATCTCTACGGGAACATTGGGTTCTGGTAACATTACAGCCTAATCTACCAGATAGGCGCGCACCTTACTGGACTGGCTGGCATGGAACCTCAGTTGACCTATTGTCAGGCAGAAACCTGGTCTTCTGTCCTTAACTTTACCAAATTCTGCAAGTTCAATGTCTTTGCATCCAAAAACGAAAGTTTTTGATAAAGGTATTTGCACACAGTTGTGCTTGAATGTACTCTCCAAGATTTGAAATGTCCCCATATTTAAGCAGTGAGTGCCAAATAGAATGAATGAAAAAAGGATTTTTGTGTTCCACCAATTTTGTTATTTGCTCTGTTTTACAGTTGTGTTCTTGGTTGGTTATTTCAGTTCTGACCTATGGTCGTTGTCCATTAAAAAGAATGAGAACTTAGAGTGGAGGAGTAAGTTCAGACAAGCTTCAGCTTAAAATACAGCTTTACTCTCAGAACAGCAATCTTTACTCCATGGTTAAGTGGTTAAACAGTTACCACCGAAGCGATTCAAATAAATGGAATATATATAATATATGGTAATTCCTGCCTTTATTGTGCTAAAAAGATCTATGTGTTGCATTCATGTGTTTTTTTTTTTTTTTGTTTTATTTTCATGTACAGGAAAAAGATGACTTTTGCTGCCACAAGGCCATCCTCAATACTGATTGAACAGATTGCAGTATGTGTTAATAAAGGGGAGCCTGTTTTGCTGGTGGGGGAAACTGGCACTGGAAAAACGTCCACGGTTCAATATCTTGCTCATGTTTCAGGTAAATGTGGCGCATGTGCTTTGTAATCTATTAGACTTTTTTCAGTACATAACACTGAAATTGTGAAAGAATGGATAATACATCTCAAACGTTGCGTTCTTGTAATTATTGTGTGCCCTGTGCGTGCTTTGTTGTTTTTTTACCCCTTCAATCTGTCCACTCCTATTGCAGGAGTCCTTTAATCCACCCCCCCCCCCCCACCCCCTCTGTTCTTGGGGTCAACCATTGGTCAGGTGGATTATCCAGGCAGGTAGTGCTTAACATGAGACACTTTCAAACCACCCCCCAGAACCAGACAGCACTGGGATAACAGCTGCTCTATTCCCCACCCACAGTGTGACATATAGGTGTCAAGTAGGGTTCTTCCATGTGTTGTTTTTTTTTGGGTTTTTTTCCTTTCAATTCTGACTTGTATGTAATGAGACTGGCAAAACACATTTCTCCATCATCCCTTGGTGGAAGCTGGGTACTTTGGAGTAGGGATCCAGTTGTGCGGGCACTTTAAAACTTCTTTACAGTTCACCATAGCCCCTTCCCCTCTGTACCCTCTTCCAGTAAGGTCTCAGTTTACTTTAAGTGCCCAGTGATGCAGGGCCTGTTTTGAATAGCTTTCTATATTTAATAGTTGTTTTCATTTTTTAATTTCATGGTCTCTGGAGTCGTCTTGCTCCCAGCAGCGCAGGGATGGCTTTGTACTTCTAGGAGTAGGGAATTTGAGCTATCTGGGGATGCCGCCTCTGCCGTCCCCACTTCTGACGCTGTGACCACACAGTATATGCCTAGGGTACTCGGCGGCTGTAGAATTGCAGCCAACCTTTCACAGCTCCCTGGAGGAGCAGCAGACTGTGAATGTAACCCTCTCAGTTCCCCAGGTATGGCTGCCTCTGTTAGTAGTGGCTGCCTTCATGTTTCTTAAGGCACTGGATCAGGTGGGGTATATTTTGCTAATGTAATCCCCCACGAGGTACTGGATTGGTAGAGGGGACTGTCCTTTAGGACTGCTGCCAATGCAATTCTGGGCCCTGGGTTGAAAAGTGCTTTTTGTGTCTTTTGATAGTCTTTAACTCTTTCACTGCTGTTCTTTTGTCTATACACACTACAGTTCACTTGGATTCACACTCCATTCAAGTTTTAGGCAAGATGGTATCTAAGAGGTTTGATGCTCAATTTCATGTGAGGGATTTTCAATTGGAACTCCTGCTGAAGTGGAACAGATGTCACCTGTGTCTTTTCAGGTGATTTTTCTTTCTCTTTATCTGGATCAGTCTCTGAAAGGTCGCCCATTCTTAATCTGGAAATGGACCTTGGTGACGATGTACGCAAGCCTTTGGGGTAGGAAGCGGGCTCTCTCTTCACACCTGTTTTCAGGGTTTCTGGACATTTTGAAGAATCCAATCTTGCAATCAATGTTTTGGAGCTGCAATCGGTGTTCTGTGCTATGGTCAGTGTGGAGCATTTGTAGCGGGGCATTGCATTGAAGATAGGGCAGCACCAAGAGTCCTCTCTGCATGCAAGAGATGCACAGGTGGGCCGAACAAAACATCATGGCGGGTTTCATACTAGAGGTGGAGAATTGTGAGGCAGACAGGCACTTCACCACGGAAAATGGTCTTTCTATCAAGAGGTCTTTTGTGAAATCGGGAATAAGTGTGGTCTATGGTGATGTCTCTATTGAATCAAAAGGTGGAGCTCTTCTGCTCCAGAGCATGTCCGTTCCCTGGTGGTTTCACCAAGTTTACCTATTCCCTCCGTTAGCAATGCTTCCTATGGTCTTGAAGAAAGTCGAGAGAGAACGCCCCGGTCATTGTGGTTGCTCCTGATTGGCCTCGAAGAGCCTTGTACACCGATATTCTCTCCATGGCGGTGGGTCCTTCTTGACGACTGACGCTCAGAGCAGCAGCTTTGGTGGCCAACTCCTGGATGGGTTGCCAAATAGCAGACTGATGCAGCTTACCTCTTGTATCTTGTTCTTCATGTAGAATGCCACAGCCCTTGATAAACTGGTTAGTGTCCAAATTATAGGCTACTTTGGTGATGGCACTTTTAGTCTTCTGGTTTATTTTCTGTTGCTGAATAATGTTTCTAAAAGATCCTTTTACAGTTTTTTCTTTTTTTTTTCTTTTTTCCTTCAGTGACTGCCCTCTTTTTATCGAAACTAACGCAGATAATCAAGGGTGCAATGTGGTGGAAAGGCTTCTTTTTCCCCTGAGCTTTTTTTTTACACTGTGTTTATCAGTCATATATCAATTCCTTAAGGCTAGTGGCAGCACTGTCCTTTTTCAAAATAGAAATTTCTTGGGGGAGTGGATATGGATAAGGACAAGAGTCCTTATGTTCCTTGGCACCTTCAATCTGGGTTACTGGATATCATTTTGAGAGCCCCCCCCCCCCCCCCCAACAGGTTTTTCTTTTTTTCTCTCACAGGTCTTCAGAGAACCCAGAGCCGCGGTGTGCTTTCTATTTGATAACTGAGGGTCTGATGGAGACTCAGGACATCTGCCATGATGCATTTCACCAGAGTGGTTGAGGTTCTTTACTTCATTCTGTTCCTGGGAATTTTCTGGGATTTTTTTTTTCTGCCCGTGGTCGGATCTGAAGTCCCTCAACAAATTCTTTGCTTAGGAGTGATTTCAAAATAGAGTTGTGATGGCCCGTACCAAGGAGTCTGTAATTTTAGCATTTTCATCTTATAATCCATCTCCTGGTGTGATGTGGCTGTTTTTTAACTACGCTCGAATCATTCAGCAATATGAACATGCATAGGATTATGTAAATCTGGTAAACTTGATAGAGTACCCAAGTGTAGAAAAGAAATTGCTTAATCATGATTTTTTTTTTGCCCACACACATGGATAAAATTGTAATTAAGTACTGTGTATTATATACTGACCATATTTTAAAAGCTTTTATTAGAGTCTTCAGAGTCACACATTTAGTGTTGATTGTAAAATCTCCTCTAATGAGATTGCATTGTGGAAAAATAAATTGTGTGCACACATACAGAAGCATCATCTAGTACCATTTTTTTCACAACTGGTCCTGTGACCATGCCACATGCCAGTATGTAATTGTCTTAAAGCACCACTATATTGTGCCTCATATGGCTCCTATATATTGTCTTTGCGTTATGTCCAGTTATCTGTTGGCTTCAAATGCTGATGTACTGCACAATCTAACGGATTGAGATGTACTTATTTTCAGTTATGAGTGCAAGCTTTTATGAATGTTTCTTGTGGTTAGTAACCCACACTATCTTTAATTTTTCCTTTATTTTATCGGAGCTACTTTGTAAAGAATCCATATCCATTAATGTATGATATGATTTTTAATTTGGTACAATTTATAGATGTTGCCTTACTCGTTTTATTCCATCTGAAGCCTAATCTCCATAAATGTAATCAAATATAAAGTGCCAATGCATTTCTGAATTTTCAGTGGGTGTGAGGCCTTGGGTGGTTATGGGACAACTTCCAAAATTAACTATTTTCGTGAAGTTGATGAAATAGGAGTTAAGAATGGTCGCCAATCTATCCAGCTCACTCTTGTAAATGTGTAGAGGAGAATATTCGTAATCTTGCTACTTTTCACTTGTTTAATATCATTTAATCTTGTATGCAAGTCTTACAAGGATAGTGTATGTCAATGTATTGACATCCATTAACCTTAATCCATTCTGTCTATGCAGTTTATTTGAAATTTTCCCTGTTGTCTGATTTTTGGACAGGTCAGCGCCTACGCATTGTGAATATGAATCAGCAGAGTGATACAGCTGATCTCTTAGGAGGGTAAGTGGGTTGTACACCTTACTCTTTTACAAATAAATGACAGTAGCATTGCTGACAGTCGGTAACCTAAATCCAGGTGACATGGACATAGATGTGTATCATAAATATAGCTCTGGTTTGAAACTAGTATTGCTAGCGTTGTATCTTCACCGTGGACAGATTTCTATCCTGGATTTTAGCTTCAATAGAACAGGATTGTACCATACCAAGCAAATGACCAAGAAGTCTATTCTCGTTCCAAACCAATGTTTTTAAAAAGCTAAAATCTATTTTCTAAATAAATATTATATATACTTCTTGTTTGTTTTATCCTGTACTTTATTACTTTGGATCATCTTGTACTGAATCCATCATCCCTGTGTCATCATTTGTCTCCTCCCCCTGTGCAGAATGTGGAGTGTAAAAATGTATGAAATGCTTGTCTGAACAAGGCGTTTAGAGAAGGCATTTCCCCCTTTTTTAGTTGGCTTACAATGTCTGTTTATCTTTTGTGCTTCGGCAGACACTGGGTACTCTGGGGTGTGTTTAACTTTAATGGTTGGACCTACCCATTTCTGCCCCCCCACCCCTTCCGGGGGAGTTTGAGAACAGATCATTCCTTTATATAACACACGGCTAGGGGTATTCAGGCTCTGGTATTGCATCATCAGGAGAGCAAACTTGGGCAGAGGCCTAATGAGGTTTGTGCAGGGACTTATTCAGTTCTATCTTGAAAAGGATGAGGGAATTTGCGTCAGCAAATCAACCATGGGAGTGCCAAGCTTCTTTTGTTTTTCCGTCTTGAGGGCTCAGACTCTATGGAGTTCTTCCAAGAGGAAGGTGAGGTGGCTGAAAACACTGTGATGATTGATATACGCATAATGCCGGTTGGGCCTCTAACTGGCCTGTGTGCCTGGATCTTGTCCTACTTGACCAGTCATCAGTTATGCAGCTGAATACAAAGAATGAATATAACTGATAACAGGCTTATTCAAATGAAAATCCGTATAATTTAATCTAATGATCATACTTATGCTAATGATCATTTTTGTTGTCTGTGAACGTGTAGATTAGATTCTGCTGTTACTCCATGGTGGTTTGACCAAGCATGTAACATTCTCCGAAAATAATCTATTCTTTTTTTTTTTTTTTTTCTAGTTACAAGCCTGTGGATCATAAACTGATATGGCTTCCTCTACGGGAGGGCTTTGAGGATCTTTTTGCTCAGACATTCTCCAGGAGACAAAACAAAACTTTTTTGGGGCACATTCAGACCTGTTACAGACAGAAAAGGTGGCAAGACTTGCTTAAGCTAATGCAGCATGTTGTGAAAAATGCCATGACTAAGGTTCAGTCTGGGGAGACCGGTGAGTTGGAGCATAAGGAAGCAATATGTGTTTAGCGTAAAGGTTTCCTGTTTTTAGTGTTTAATTTTTGGGAAATCATAGTTTTGTGATTTCTGTTTGTTCTTGTTTTGTTTTTGTTTTTTTTTTTCATTTTTGAGACTAGGTTCTTCATGTATACACATAAGTAAGTATTAAGTGGGACTTATGAAAATATAGGGTCCCCCCACCCCTCCTTTGTTGTAAATGAATATAATAATTTCATTTTTGGCCTTTAATCTGCACAGTCAGTAGCTTTGAAGAGAAAAAGAATTGCAACAAAACACAGAATAAAATTAAAAAGATGTTTTACATTGTAATGTATTATGTTGCATGAAAGCTTGAAGTTTTTATATACCTTTTCATTGTTTATCCAAGACCAAAGGATACAATTTTTTGTTTACAATGTAGAGAGCAAATACCACCTGCATCAAATGATGCAAATAATGGCTTCTTAATCTGTCGTCATAAGTAATTTTAGATTTTCTGACTCTTTCCTCTCTCTCTCCACTTTTAGAATTGTTGTTTAAAGACAAATGGGAAGCACTTTCTTTGCGTCTAAATCAAGCCCAGCAGCAAATGAAGATGACTGAAAACGCAGTTTTGTTTGCGTTTGTAGAGGTATGTTGCCACACCGAAATAATAATAAGCTTTTTGTATTGGAGGGATCATCAAAGCTTTTCTATTAAAACATGTTTAGATTGGACCTTGTATGACAGCATTTGCTTACTCTGCCACTCCATCTGCAGGGAGGAGGCTTTACAGATTTGTCTTTGTGTTCTTCCTTGGTTGATTGTTACTCGCCTATCAGACACTCGACAACTGTGCACTACCGTTAATGCCCCTAGTTGTAGGAGATTAGCCACTACCACCACTAAGCTTTTTTCATGGGCACCTGGAACTGCTTAATGTAGGGTGGTGTGTGTAGCTGTGTGCAGCACGTCTTTGTTAGTGACTGTCTGCTTTCTCTTGAACTCTTACTTTTGAATTCGGTCTGCAGGATAGCAGACAGAGTGTGAACTTATTGTGCCGAGTTCAACATAGGGCAACTGAAGACAGGTTAGATGTGATAGCTGTAATCTGTAGGTCACAGTAATCTAGCAGAAAATAGGACTTGTGCAGAAATAGAGTTGCATCGTTAGGCAGTGTTTCTTGTTCAGTAATAGCACTTTAAAGAGCTGTTACACATCATTGAGTGACAGTGATGATAAGCAAGCATAATACAGAATTTAGAATGTTAGTTTCTGCCCTTTGAACAGTTTTTGCTCGCAGTCTGGCAGGTGCAATTAAGCCCCCTGTGCCTTTAACAAGCCCAGATTGATTTACTGCCAGGACCTTTTTTACACTTTTAACATTACATTCAGTGGTGCCATGAAGTCTGAGCTAGAAGATTTATCTTTAAATCTCCCGCCCGAATCACCTTTCAGGAGACCTGCTCCAGAGACTAGCTCTCTCTTTTAAGCTGAAGGGGAGAGCTAGTTGGAAGTTGGCCAAACCACAGGTTCCAGTATGGTGCTTTGGATACATTTGAATCCAGGAGACTCCTTCAGAAGTCCCTTCCGTGCGGCTGTTCTGGGGCTGAAGTACAGTGGCTACCTGGACCATCTAGGATGGGAGAATGCTCCGGCATCAGAGTTTTGATTCCGGCTTACAGGAACCTGATCAGCGTATTATAACACCGCTGGATGTAACTTGATCCCCACTAGTCACTAGAAAATGTATATATTAGGTACACTGCACCAGATAGTATTTTAAATTAACGCTTAAGATGCCAAACGTTAATTTGCATGTTCAAAGAAATGGGGGGACCCAGTCACAATAAAACTGTTTGTAGAGGTGTATTAAGTACAATTGTATCCTTAGGGCACGTTGGCTCAAGCTGTAAAGAAAGGAGAGTGGATCTTGTTGGATGAAATTAACTTGTCAGCTGCAGAAACACTGGAATGCTTGTGTGGTTTACTCGAGGGTGCAACAGGTTCACTCGTTCTGCTGGACAGAGGAGACACAGGTAATGAAAATCAATATCTAGTAAAAAATGTATTTACTTTTTCCTCCATCACAGTTGTGTTTTTTTTTTTTTTTAAATGTATATATTGGGGTACCTCATTATGATTTATAGCCCATAGATAACAAGTGTATAAAATACATGTGCGCTTCAAATTAATTTAATTTTAAAGTTACACAAGGAGTGTGGAAGAGATGTAGTATTTTATTGCTAACAAAGTGTCCCAAATTTTTAGTGTATTAACCACTGACCTTATAATTTCACGCAAGTACGACATTTTTAAATAGTTTTGTAGCAAGCGGTGTCTGTTACTGGACTATGCTGTTCTGAGTTAGGAGAAGTAGCTTCTTGATAGCACAAATGGTTTATTTTCAGATCCAGACACTGTAGAATGCATGCTGAAGATAATTTTGGATTTATTTAGGACATTTTTACATTTTGGAGAAAATCTTCCCCCTCATTTCTTTAGATAGTATTATTCCAAATTGGATATCGTGAACATTTAATGTTTTCATCGTATATTTAGAGATCAGTGAAGTTGACAGAATAGACTGTTTTACACAGTTGAGAATTTCCATCAATACTCAGCTTTTGCTTTAACATTCTGCAGAATGGTAATTCCACACTATTTTGTAATTTCATTTTGTTTTATTCATGGGGTACCCTGTAGACGCTGGGGTAATGAGTGCGGTACTGGGGCATTGAGCACTTAAAAATGTACTGTTAAAATTAAACCTCTACAAATTGTGGTCATCCTTCTGGCACTTGGACCTTTAGGGATGTTAGCATGGACCTCAGTAGCTGCTTGTCTTCACAGGAATAGGTGCCACCAGCTTTTGACCATACAAACCTTCAGTCAGTTTTTGGCGGTACGTGTCTCTCTGCTAGTGACTAAAGAGCAGCAACCTACACAAGGGTCACCTGTTCACCTTCTGGGATTGGATATTGATGACTACATATGCCAGTCTCTGAGGATGGGGGGGCAGTGATGTTTCAGCACAGGTTCCTAGGTGTTTGGACTCTATCCAAACTTCAGATCACTTTGTTGGAACTCATTCTCTCTCAATGCTCTAAACATAGGCCAGCTCTTTTTGAAAGAATGGACCATAAAGGTTCAATAAAAAAAAAAAAATCATGGCAGTGGGATACATAAATCGCCAAGAGGGCACAAAGAGTACCCTAGCGATAAGGGGGACTAAAATCTTCCTATTATGTTCCGGCCATTTCGGATTGCTTCATCCCAATAGAAAACTGGGATCTGACTTCCTCTGTAGGCAGGCCCTACATCCTGCAGAATGGTCTCTCCACGCTGAGATTTTCCAGCAGCTGGTGGTCAGGTGGGGCCAACCAGACATTTTACATGATAGTCTCAATTGAAACACATGGTGCAGTGCTCCTGCTTCAGCAAGTTAAGGGCTGGAGCCCTGTTAAGTCAGGGCTCCTTCTTCCACTAGAGTTTACCTCGACTGCCTTTAATGGAGTGATTGTTGAAGTCATCCTTAAGGCCAAGAGGTTTTTTTATCTTTTGTCAGGATGATGGCTCGAAAGCCTATGTCGGCCAGGATTTCCCATAGGGTCTGGAAGATCTACATCTTCTGGTGTGAAATAAAGGGGTTTCTTGCCTCTTTTTTTCAGATTGGATTGGTTGCTGTATTTTCTACAGGATGATCTAGGAGGCTAGTTAAAACTCTGTGTTCTTTGGAGGTTCAGGTCTCAGCCCTTTGTTTTGTTTCAGAGAAAGTTGGCTTCTTTACCTGAGGTGCAGACCTTCTTGCAGTGACTGATGCATGTGCAGTCTCCTTACACCCCCCCAATCGCTCTGTAGGATCTTAATCTGGTGCGGACAGCATTTTACCCTTCTTTTGAACCATTTGGTTTGAAGCAGTTGATATTCCTTACCTGGAAGACAGTTTTTCTGTTGCTCTCCTCGCTCTCTGTACGTGGTTAGGACCTTGAGAACCTTTGTCGATAGGATCAAGGATTTATGTAGTGCAGATGACTTGTTGGTCCTCTATGATGTACACAAGAGGCTGGCCAGCCTCTTAAGCAGACCATTGCCAGGTGAATTACCTTAGTCTGCCAGGCTTGCATTGAGGAAGGACAGTCTGTTCCTATAAATGTGAACTAGCTTTCCACTAAATTATTGAGTGAATCCTGGACAGCACAGCACAAGGCCGTGCATCTCTGAATAGCTGAGTTCCACAGGTTAAATACTCTTGTGCCCAAAGATGCCACTTTTAGAAGGTGCTGCACACTGTGACTTCTGAGCGTACCGTTGCTTAGGGAGAGCTTTGGGACATCCCCAGTGTCTTCCATGGGTGAAAAAGAATATTGCATTTTTGTACTTAAAACTTTTTCTCTGAATCCAGTGGGCGACACTGGACGCTCTCATTTTACACTCTTTTGTTTTTGTTGATATTCTTTGTTTTTACACTGTTATTCTTGTTAGGAATCTGGTTCTTGTTTGATGACATTGTTCTCCCCTCTCCCGCTTGTTCTGTACTCCTGTTTCTTAGAGGCTTGCTTTGAGTAGAGGTTCAAGAAGTAGCCAATGTAGAGGTGTAGATGGGAAGGCACTTCAGTTTTACTGGTAGATTTGAAAGTGCCATATGCTCCAGTACCACATTACATACCCCATCCTCTCTAGTGTCACCCATTGAATTAAAGTATTTAAGTACAAAAATCCATTTTTTGCAGAGTTTGGTCTATAAATAGAGCTGGTACTTTGACTGTCAACTCTGTTTTCTCTGTGGTGTGGTTGGTAGGGCTGGAAAAAAATGATGGGAGAATTCTGTGTGGAACACTTTTTAGGTAGGATTCTACATGAGAAACGTGCAAAATGTCATGTGGGAAATTAACCAATTTTGAAAGTTTTGATTATGTCTAAATATATCTATACGGATATGTGAGGCAATGTTGATGGTGTTTTGTTAATGTGTGAGGTCTGGTGAAAATAATCTAAGAACCTTAGCTCTTAATCATATTTTTGCATTTATCATTATGGCCTGTACACAGAACCCTTGGTTCGACATTCAGATTTTCGACTATTTGCCTGCATGAATCCTGCTACTGATGTGGGAAAGAGAAACCTGCCACCTGGAATAAGAAATAGGTAAATATTTTTTTGAAAATTCTGATGTTGAAAAGCTATTTTTTTATATATATAATTAGTGTTAGGGGAATATATATTTGTTACAGTAAGGTTAAACTGATCTTACACTTCAATTGATTTTCTTTAAAACTCCTCCTCCTTTTTATTAGCTAAAATTTTGATTAAAGGAGTTTTCCACTTAGACCATGCACTTCACTAGAACCTAACCGGTGCTTAGATTAGTTAAGAATGAATGTGAAAAAATGCTTTTATATTTCTAAATATTTTCCAACAATGGCTACGTTTTTTAAAATTATTTTTTTAATATTGTTTTGAGTTTAGGTATTTTGCTATTTACCCAGATCGACACACATTTTGTGCATGTTACTATATGGTTATTTAAATGTCATGAAACCCACCAGAATTTGTTTTTGTTGGGCAATATTGATTGGGCTACATGCAGTTTCTTTTGCTTCATTTTACAGTTTTAACCTCAACTTGGAAATAAAACAGAATGCCAAGCATAAGTTTGGGGCTTATACACACTAAGTAAAACACCAGTGCTTTTACCTGTGGTGAATTTAGTGACATTTGCAATGAACACCGCTTAAATGTTTTTCACTAGCATAGATTTTAATTTTAAACATGTACTTTACAAACTGTAACATGCTGTGTTCAAGGTGCACCCACAGTTGTATTTGTGGGGATTGTTATATGATTGCTCATCACCGAAATAGGTGATTTTATCTACATCCATGCTTATGTTATAATTTGTGTGTACCAGCATAACTTTCCTTGAGCCTAGATAATGAAATGTATTCTTTCTCTAGGAGCAACTATTTTGCTTTCACTGAAACATTGTCAGTCTTCACAGTCCTAGCTAGAAATGCTTCTTCTGACCTCTTGTTTGGGGAGCACTTTATATCCAGTTTACATAGAGATGGATAATTACGTTACTTGTGCTACTAAGATCTTTTTTTTTTTTTGTCTTAAGAGTTCTGCTCTGATAAAAAAAAGAGTTTGCAAAATTGGGGATTTATTTAGTTCTGCTCTTGGGGTGAGGCAGTTATGAGAAAAACTAGCAGAGATGTGTTAACACTGATGTTTAATCAGAGCAGCTCAGATGCTTGCAGTGTATTGCAATTAGTAAGCAAGCAAACATGATTCAAGTTACAAAATGTAGAAATTACTAAATTTTTAAAACAACCGATTTAACTTTATAAAGTTAATATGCTATTTTTCATGTCTCTCATGTCAACCAGAAAGACCTGACCACAAAGTTAAAATAACAGTATTGCTCTCTAATGCATCTGCAGTGTTTCTTGGTCATATTATGATTCCTTTACCAAAAACAAAAACTATGTTCTCCTAACATAGCAAAATATTACTACTTACTATTCCTGTCCTCCATAACCCTGTAAAAATCTGGCAGGTTTGCACTTCCAACTGCTTTCTCATGCAGCAGCTGCTTTGCGTAAGGCAGGACCATTAGCTGCTTTAAAAACATCCCATTGTCCATGTTAGTGGAATCGTCCTGGACACTGCAACCTCGCCCTTAAGTGTATGTCGTGTTTCTGACCATGGCAAATGGATGTGCTTTTCGTTTTGCTTTCACCTGTGTTGGGAATCTTATTCTACTACTAATAGTTATCAAGAGATTTACAGAGGCCTTAAAATAAACAAGTAACTTGCACACAGTGGATTCATCCATGTTGTGGACGGAATGGCTCCTCGGCCTATCAATTTTGGTAGGAACCCATGGACATCATTAAAGCACTGTTGTACTTAGATTTATGAGTATGTTTGTTCCCAATGAATTGATATTGTATGTTCTGCTGAATTCATCCCACAAATAACTTCACTTTAACCTGTGGAATCCCTCTGGATGAAATTCCTGTTTCTAAAGGAGCTGCTCCGTGTTATACATGCCTTAAAGGCATGTTCCACTTTAAGAAGTTAACTCAACCCCCTCTCTCACAAATATTAGTACTTTGAAAGGGTCACACATTGTATCCCCACCACTTGCTGTATTTATGAAGGGCCTGATGTTCATATGTCCTTCATCACTGGCATGTTAAGGCTTTTGTGCCCCTTCCTTCATCTAATTCAACAACTGTCCCGACTGATAATCACTATAGCAAACCAACAGCATGGTGTCCCCTGTTACAGTGAGGATCATATTTCAGGCTTATCAGTGCAGAGCTAAATACCTCTATTGGAGGAGGGCTAAAAAAATGGCATCACCCCTGCCTCCTAGAGATTACCAGCCCTAAGAAATGCACCCCCCAACACCCCTGTGACAGTTGGTGTCTGGATATTGAGTTTTGTGAACATAGAATGACAACAACTCATTAAAAACAATCCGTAAATGAGAAGCATTTGCTAACAATGATTCCCATATAAAGGGTTGGTCCTTGTAAGAGTGTGTTCACTTTCCATACATTGTTTCTAGATTCTCATTAATTTCTTGCATGTTTTTCTGATAACCCATATGTAACGGGGCAGAAGATTGGCACCCCAAAAGTAGTATAAGGGAAGATTCTACAGGCCTGGTAGTATGGTAGAGAGGCGAAGGTCCCCCTAGTAGAGTAGGAATAAAACAAGGAACACAGGGCTAGAACTGCATAACCTCGTGGATTTATTCTCTTTGCTTGTGGCATAAGGCTTTACCAAAGCAGCAGATCAGTAGCGGTAGTGTAGAGAAGTAATAGCACAATACCATCAACATGCAATGTTATTCAACATGTCACAAAATATATCACATTTTAGGAATCTTGGTTCAACAATATGCAAACATAAATCAACACATCATCATCATTTATTTATATAGCGCCAACATATTCCGTAGAGCTTTACAATTGGGGACAAACATAATAAACTAATAAACTGGGTAAAACAGACAAAGAGGTGAGAAGGTCCTGCTCGCAAGCTTACAATCTATGGGACAATGGGAGATTGACACATGAGGTTAAGTCTACATTTTGCATTTTGGCCCAGCCAGACTGCAAAGGTAAAAGTGACTCATAAGCTAAATGAACCCGTCACACAACAATGTTGGTCAGGGGGTAGTTGTCTTATGTGAAATTGTGTAACAGGCTAAAGGTAGCGATGTTAAGAGGGTGGCTGAGGAATATTATAAGCTTGTCTGAAGAGGTAGGTTTTCAGAGAACGCTCGCTCCAGGCTTGTTTTTGCCCGTTTTACTCTGATCCAGCTTGCTGTTTCCACGCTTGGATGAATTTTTGTTACAATATTTTTCCATTTCTAAGCAGACCAAGTACAATTATAAGGCACTAATCTAAGATTCCGACAGAGGTTATTATATTAGAAATTCAACAATATGCGACTAAGGTTATGTTGTAAACTCTCTCTTCTTACATTAAGCTAATCACATATTAGTGGATGAAAGAAAATTAAAATAAAAGAAGTATTAAAGAACAAAAGCATCAAAATTACTTTTTGATCCTGTAGTGTCGATACTATACCACAGTGTAAGGATATTTATATGAACTATTGATTTAGACGTTCACATCAATATTTCAACTCTAATAAGCAATATTTAGTAGTAAGCAACTCAACACATGTAATTATACGTATCTAATTTCAGGAATGTTGCAATGGTTATCTGCGTTCTATAGGTCCGCTTGCGTGACCGAACTCCGGGGAGAGAATGAAAAGATTTGTTAAAACGCGGTCAACTAAGTGTACCGCCCACCGGAAGTTCCTGTTGTTAGATATTTAATCAGTCATTTAGGCAGGGCGAGTTTCGAAGCTTTTAGTTATCAGCCATGGAGAGATGATGAGAGGCACAAAGAACCACTCTGTTATATATAATTTATTCAGTGGTAGTGACGTAGCTTGTACGGAGTCAGATTTGTTGTGAAATCAAAGATGATCTTTGAAGCCGTACTATAGATGACCACTGGGTGGCAGAAATAGTTGGTTGTAGACTGCTACAGACAGTAAGTAGCTGTACTGTAGAGCTTTCATGTAGAGGTATGACAGATCTGCTGTGTTTATTGGGTTAGGATTGAAGTGTTGTCATGCATCCATAACATGTGGCCCCTTTGTTACGTGACTGGAACTGCAATGTTATTATCACAAGCAGGTAATCGATTGGTATTTCCACAACTATTCTGCACTGCTGTAAGGTAGAATCTTTGTTACAATGCAGCTGAACGCATGGGAATTCTCAGTATCCACAGTGTGTATCATCTACACTGAATCAGCGTTGGTGCATCATCCCCAAAGTTATTGGGTAAAACATTTAGCAGTGTTGATGTTCACTGTCTCTGTTTGTTATGCAGCAATAATGTGTGGGGGCTGTTCAGGTGGAATGGAAGGGGTTAGTTCCTCCTTACCTCCGCTGCATACCTCCCCCCTTTTTTTTTTTTTTTTTCCCTCCACAACGTCCCAGGATGGCTCCCAGCAGGCACCACGGGGTCTGATTCACCGGAAGAGAAGGCAGTGATGGCGTTCTGCCACTCCCGGTTTCACTCCACCAGCACCACGAGTTACAAGGAAGGCTTTCAGGCGGGGATCTCTGCGTCTGTGCACCTTACGTGAGGGACCAGGCTCTCTTCCTGAGATTTCCCCTCCGCCGTCAGTCCGTCTCAGCCGTGCCTCCTCTCCGGGTAGTCCCCTCTGCCCCGTCTCAGTCTCAGTCGCTTGGCAGGTGGGCGCTTTTCCCCACACAGGACTCGGGGGTGATTTGTGTGATTGGGGCAACCACAATCCGCCGCTAAAATGTATTTTTGGCTCTTTCTGTGCGGAGCTCCGTTTAGATGCGCCTGTCCCGCTCGGCTTCCAAGCCACGCCCCCTTCCTTTATTTATTTATTTTTTTTAAAAAATACATTACATAAACACTCATACATTTTTACTCATTATTTCACTGGTATTAGCTTTATTAATGATTCAAAATATTAAAAACATATTTTAATCTTGGGTCGTGACATTTCTATACATGTGTCAGTAGTTTGAATAATGTTGCTTTGAGGGATTCCCAGATATGTGCACCGCTTTGAATACATCTCACTTTCTTTCTGTACATGTCAATTTATGTATGTTGGTAGCACCTCCTGAAGATACACGATGAATACTTTAATATTTTCTAATGCGTTCGTTTGAAAAGGAGTATATGGTTTATTTTCCACAATCTTAATTTGTTGAATCTGGTGCGTTAGTGCTTTTTTCTTTGTTAGTATAGCCCTACCAACCATTCAGAAACTTGGTAATTGTATAAAACTATTTTGCACTCCTCTAAAAGATTCAGACCAGGAGTACACTTTAATGTTTTTGTTTGTTTTTCTTTCTGCTTGCATCTTCCCTTGGACTAGATTAAAAAAAGCATTGGAATGAGTGCTTTATTGACTGAGGAGAACAAATTCCGTGCTGGACTACATTGGATGGAAAAAGCTCATTTTTTTAAATTTTTTTTTTGTTCTAATTTTTCATTATGCAGGTTATAATGGACACCTTGTCCATTATTCAGTGACCCCATGCTTGGAAAATTGCTACACCCTTGGTCCCAGTTGGTTTACCCAGCCCTCTTTTTTTACCAGCTAACAACTTCCACGAGGGGCTTGATCATGGGAACCAACTTTTTAAAATGATTAAGGATGCTCATATCTTATTTTTTTAAACCAGGTGCTCAGTTTGTTGCCACTTTTATTTTAATCTTTTTTTTTTTTTTTTTTTTATTTATTTTTCTGCTGCTTCTTCCTCCTGGTGTTCAGCTTCTGCAGCTGAATACCAATAGCATTAATATTGCTGCTCATTGCTGCTAAACAATCTTTTCATTACTGTTTTGGGATTTACCCAAGCAACTAAATAGCTGCTGCTACCGCTTAGTAAGGATCAGCAACATTTGCTGAGAAGTGCTGCATGATCTTTTGTAAGTCTTTCGTTGGTGCTCTTAGAAGGAGAATGAAATGATGAATTGTGTGTTCACATGGATGACTTAGCATGGACACCTGTGTGATACTGGAACAGGATTTCCAACACTGGAAGACTTTGGGAGAGCCGGTCGGTGCTGTTTTAGCCTGTGAGTTGTGGTCCTAGGCAGCTGCTGCAGAAGGCAGCTTTAGCTGTCACTGCACACTGGAGAAGGAAAGAGTGGTTAATGTAATTGTTTCCCAGCAGTGCTGGGAGAGTGTATGATAGGAAAACCATGGTGGGTCCCAGGGTCTGGGGGCTGCCTCTGTCAGAAGGGGCAGTCTTTTTTTTTTTTTTCCTTAGTTTGGGAGTCAGGCGGGGATTACTTGATGTAAGCCCCCACTACTAGGCACTGGATTGGTGGTGGTGGTGGCTTTCCTTTTGGACTGCTGCCAATGCAGCAAAATGCCCTGTGCTTTTTTCCTTTTTTTCCCTTTCACAGCATTTCCTTCTTGGCAAGTTATCGTTACTTGTGTGCAGCTCACTTTCTCTGCCTGATTGTGTGCTGCTTTTCTCCTGTGGTGGTTCTTTTGTACATCTGTGTTTATCATGTCTGACAAGAGGAGAATCTGTATGGCTAAGGCTGGGGTAACTTTATGTTGTAGTTTACCTGTGTCAGATTCAACTCCAAATTGCATTCTTTATTGGGTGCCGTGTATGCTGTGTGGTCTGGTACTGGCATAGTAGAACTATTTCGGGCTAGATCTCTAGCTAATTCTGTTGCCCAGCTTGCTCAGCTGCCACATGCCAGGGAGGAGGGTTCTTCCCAGATCCACTCTGGCTCTGCAGAGCCCTCATCAGGCCTGTGGGTCGTATGGTGATGGCCTAAGAAAAAGCACCATGGGCTTGAATTTTGTTGACTTCAGTTCAATGTCTGATAATGGTTTCAACTGCTTTAGACAGAATCTGCCACACCTGCCAACACAGGAGAATGAGAACAAATTGCTTGTCTGGTCTGATGAGTATTTCTTTTATGGGGTGGGTGGGGGGAGGGGGGAGTTATTGATTAGTGACTGATTGTGGTTAGAATTTCAGCCTTCATATTTGCCATTTGTCGGTCTCTCTGGCTTAAGGCCCAGCAGACAGGCGTACAGTTCAAGTGGAGCCTGGAGATCTTTCCATTACCTGGTGGTGTCTCATTCGGGTCTGAACTTGATAACATCATTAACCATGCTACAGGGGATAAAAGTGCTTTTAATGCTTCCAAGTCCAAATTCTCCAGGTTTTGCTCATTTGCAAATGAGGAGTCAGAATCCCAGAAAGCAGTCTTCTACCCCTTGGGGAAGTATGCAAATGGGTAGGCCTCGAACTAGGTGTTATGAACAATTTAGTCTGTGATCTGAAATCCTTAAGCAGAAATCTTACGGTGGACAGATTCAAGATGGAGTCCTCAAAATCAATAATAAACAGAATGGAAGCTGGACGAGTTCTTGCTGGCTTTATGCAACCAGCAGCTAAGCCTTCAGACAAGCAGAAGGCATGATGGATATTCTCGCCACCTAGGATCCACAGTGGTGGGGACCCGTTTACTTCTCTTCTGGAATCAATGGCTAAGCACTACTACAGATGCCTGCCTGGGTAAGAGGAATAGTTGATTGGGAATACATGATTAATCTCCCCAGATCGCCAGCCAGACATTTTTTTTTTCTCTTTTAGACAAAGCATCTTGCTTTGCGAGAGGTGATTCTCTTCTAATTTTTTCAGGGGTTATTTTACTATTCTCTAACATCAAAAGGTTTGGGGATTCACTTGGGGTTTTGAAAACCAGACTGATCGTTCAGGCCAATTTTGAATCTTCAGGTGGAATTTTGGATTTAAAATTCAAGAAATCTAATAGACAACATGGTAACAGGATGAGTGCTTTGTGGCTTTGGACATTCAGGTCACATAGTTACATGATCTGTTTTAGAAGGGACATCAGGTTTGTAGTTCAGTCCTGGTTTTGGGCTCTCTCAACGATTTCAAGAGATTTCACCAAGCTCCTTGCAGCTTTGCTGCGTTCCGAGGGAGTGATAATCCAGTTTTCTCCCTAGCACCTATTTCACCATTGCTCCACCCTGCTGTTTTTACTTTCCCACCCACCTCAAGAGTCCTATTATCATGGAATAAACCATTAATTCTCCTTTTAGAACATCAACTATGTGATCACTACAGCCAGCAGTGTGTATCTGACCACTGACCGTCGTGATATGAAGTAGTCTGCATTCCGGTAAGTAGTTTTTTTTTGCCAGGTCGGTGTACTATTGAATCGGACTTCTCTGTTGGGGTAGTCAGTACTGTGAAACTGACTACCACCGCAAGATTCAGTTGGACAATGCCTCTGCAGTGGCATCTCTCATTCACCAGGGGGCGTGGGAACAGAAGACACGTAGGATTGTTAAGTGGGCTGAATTAAGTTTTCAGGCCATCATGCCAGTCTTCATCCTAGCGGTGGAGAGCTGAGCAGCCGACTCTTAACCCAGGCTAATGGTATCTTCACCCAGAGGTCTTTCGTCAGATTGTGGATAGGTCTGATCAATATGATGGCATTTCAGTTAAATCAGAAGGTGGAGCTATTTGTTTCCAGGGCAAGAGATCCAAATGCTGTCGTGGTAGATGCCATGTCAGTTTACTGGGCGATTTAACATGGTTTACGTGTAACTTCCTGTGTCAATGCTTCCAAGGGTCTTGAAGGAGGTGAATAGAGAAGGCATTCGAAGCCAACCTTGAGATACCAGAATGACCTGAAGAGCCTGGTACACAGGCGTTCCTTCCATGGAGGCAAGTCTGTTGTGATGTCTGCTGCTCGGGCCAGATCAACTAAGTCGAATCGCCTTTTCTAAACCAAAAGTTAGAGCAGCTATCTTTACCAGCATGACTGTTGAAGCCTGTCTTCCTTTTGGCCGTTTCTTATGCTAGATTTTCAGTGCTTGCAGTCTTATTTTGCAAGTCTGCTCTTCTGCTTTTCTGTGACGGCAGTTCTTTGGACCAAAACTTCTTTTCAACGTAAGGTGGTTTCCACATTCCACCTTAATCAGGACATTGCCGTCCTGGTTCTAGTCAAGAGTAGTTCTCCTGAGGAAGATGGCTCTTTGTTCTCTGGATGTGGGGAGAGCCTTGCGGGACCTATGTTCCAAGGACTCTAGACATGCGCAGGACTGAGGATCTTTTGGACCTTTATGATATGCATAGGAGAGGCAGGCCGGTTTATAATGTACCATAGCTAGATTGATTATGAATGTAATCTGCTATGCCTCTAGTGGAGAAGGGCAGCCTGTTCCAGGGAATCTTAGGGCACACTCCACCAGATCAATGAGTGCTTCTTGGGTGACACTGCATTGAGCCTCAGCAGTGCAGCTGTGTTGGATGCCTACATGGTCCTCTGCTTACATATTTACCAGCTTATAGAAGTTTAATGTGTTTGCATCTAGGGATGTCTGTTTTGGGATAAAGGTAACTCACCGTTTCATCTAAGCATTCCCAACTGTAAGGGCAGTTTTGGGACCGTGAAGGTATCCACTGTCCCCCAATGGATGCCTGAGAAAATAGATTTTTTTTTCTTGCGTTAAATATTTTCTCTTAGTCTATTGAATGGACTTCAGATGCCCACCTTTTACACTCTACGTCTTCCTTTTGTGTTACATGTTTATGATTTACATCTTTTTTTTTTTTTTTTTTTTTTTCTTTGTCTTTCACCTATTCTGTGGCTCTTTGTTAAATATAAATGAGGTTCTTGCTGGAGCTGGGCATAGAGAGGTAGGAGCAACAGACACTTTCTAAGAATTTTTAGTGATCATGTATCTAGATTATTTCTATAATACCCAAGGTGTCTGGTGTCCTAACATGGACTAAGAAAAATGCCACAACAGCACTTTGGATGGTGCAGGCCCTAGACTGGGCATTGGAGGAGCAGGATTCATGTAAGGGGCTCCATGCAATCCTGGTGCAGGGCATCAGTGGTTTCAAGATGGGTTGGGGATCAGTTGGCTGTTGCTTTTCCTAGCAGTCACACATCCTAGCATCCTTTGCATGGCCCATCTGGCCTGATCTTGGGGGCAAGTCCAAGTCAAAGCAGGGTTTTGCTCAGGTATCCACTTCCTTGGAGAGGATCCTGATGACCGCCACCAGATCTTGGCCACGGAAGTATTAGTATTTGCTGGTCTCTGGAATGATATATTTCTACTTGACCTTTGATAAGCAACGCTCTCTCAATGTGCAGATTTAAGAAAAGGTCATTTCCAGGTGTGGACAAAACAAATTCTTTTCAATAAGATAAGTTGGCTTAATGTGCAAATACAGATTTACATTGCCTTTTAAAATACTTATTGTTTTTGTGCTGCTGGAACAAAACAAAATTGGTCTGTGTAGTAAGTGATAAAGCATACAGAGGTATGTTAGAGCATGCACTGAGTTGTATGGTTTGGGTATGCCTAAAAATAATTCCTTGAGCTTCTCCAGTTCCTTACTGATCAATGATATAAATATAACCAATATAAAATGCTATATGGTATAATTTTAGGCCGAACATATAAAACTAAACATTATTAACAGACAAGCATTAATGATTGGCAAAAGGTAAGTGACTTCCCTAGGTTGTGATTTTTAGTGAATTTTCATTTTTGTTCCACTTTACACCTGCTAATAAGATCTGTGAATATTTACATACCTTGTGTCTGTGTTCCAGGTTCACTGAACTTTATGTGGAAGAATTGGAGAATGAGAATGATTTGCAAATACTTATCATGGATTACTTGAAGGGTCTTAATATAAATAAAGCGGTTGTCCAAGGAATAATCAGGTATTATTAAAATTTGTTTTATGTTTCTACTCCCCCACTCTATGAATGCTTACCCCTTTCATTTGCTTCATCATAGGGTTTACAGTGATTCCTGTCCCACATTTAGGAGGACACCAATGTAATGTTGCATGACATGCTCCCTTAATGTTTTAAGCAGCGGCTATTGATACCAGTAGATTGCAATCTAGTGTAGTAATATACACCTGGTCGCTAATTGAATTTATGGGAGAAGTGTTCTCATATATGGTCCTGGCTACAGGCAGACATCTTGGACGATGTGATCATTACCTAAAATGACAGGAACTGTTTGAGGCTGGTTTCAACCCTGTGTGAGTCTGTGGGATCTGCTTTCTGCTGGCACCAGGTCCAAAACCTCTAATGTTCATGAAACCTACATGTAGGCAGTAAAGTGCAAAAGGTTCTGTGCGCAACCAGTTTTGAACCCATCATGGACCTTTATTTGCACAGTTTGCAACACACAATGGCCACATTTTCAGATGAGCAGAAGCTTGTGCAGATGAGCAGTTAGTAAGTAAGAGCTCTGGTGCACCTGTTTTTGCAAGCATTTTCAGGGAATTAATAAAATTGTGCCTTCACCACCACATTCTCTCATTATAATTTCCACTCCGCAAAAAGCGTCTTTCTGGTCTTGTCCTTGTTGTTGGACCGATTTGATTCTTAATGTTGCACTTTGAACAGCATTTCTAGATGCATTCCAAACAAGTAATATAAAGCTCATTATACACACAGTTCCCCATATCACCTCCTCTAAGCCATGAATAAAGGTAAAGAGGTTGTACTAAAGTCTTAGGAGGATGGAATCTTACCTTTTACGTATCTTTTGTACATTGCAAATTTGGAGAGTAGGCTGTATCTGTTATAAACAAAGAACCTAGTAAAAATTAGTATATTTGAATAACATTTATCTTTGCTTCAGTATGCTCTTAATCGTATATCGTACCTGTTTTAAAGGAGAACTTGACCCACAATTTTCCAACCTGTAGATATGTTCCTCCCCCCCTGTTTCCCATAGTAGATAGTTGAAGGTCCCTGCCCTTCTTGCTACGGTTACTTAACTGTTTCAATTCTTCTGTAGCTGGCGACATAAAAAAAAATAAAAATTCTATGATGCTTGTAGCAGTATTCAAATAAAGGTTTTTCACAGCAGAAAGCATATTTTGTAGAAGTGCTGCAGCCATCCAGTAAGGTGACGTATTCCCAAGTAGAGGGTAAACTGTGACGTATTCCCAAGTAGAGGGTAAACTGCCACTTGTGGTTTGATATATGCAAATTGTACATCCCAATGTATATTTCTGTCTTAGGTCTTCTTATGTGTTTGTTTTTCCCCCCCTACCCCAAGTTTTTATTTGGCAATACGAAAGAAGTCGAAAGTGGAGCTTGTTGATGGCACAGGCCACAGACCTCATTTCAGCTTGCGTACCCTATGCAGAGCTCTAAGATATGCTGCTTCAAATCCATGTAATAACATCCAGAGGTCTTTATATGAGGTAAGAAATGTGGACTTTACAGCTGTATTGTTACATGTATTTAAAAGATATATCCACCCTAAGCTGTTACTTTATTTAAAAAAACAAACAGAAAACCCCCCACAATCATAAGTAAAAGCTTGTCTCGAGAAAAGAGTTACTTGGGGTCCGTCAAGACCCCTGACATTTTGTGCCTATCGCCGCTCCACTTGCTGTAGCTCAATCTGGCTGACACCAATTTTGGGCAAAGAGAGTCTGCAGACTCCTCTGACAACGCAATCTTCTTTTCTCTTTCATCCAATCTGGGGAACACTGCTACCATGGTTTGTATGATGTGAGCGTGGAATTGGCAGTCAACTAGTTAACTTGTTAGTTGTAACTTGCTGACAGACGCCTTGGCTCTACAACAACCCTCTTTCGCTCTTCAGTGTAGTTTACGTGCCCAAGGGAGTTGGGCTTACTTTCTTTAGCTGGAGAATTATTCTTTATTTAATTTATTTTAATTTTATTTTTTTCATTGCTAGTTGAATCTACAACAGGTAGATTTTCGTAGAGATGTTGCTGCAGAGCACACTTCTTACAGCGTCTCCTGTCTAGTGGCTGTCACAGTGTTCCTTTCATCAAGTGCTGAAAGGTGGCTTAGTAAGCAGCCGTCAGACTAGTTTATTCTGATGCCCAGTAGATCCCTGTTGGGGTAGAGAGTGCAGGAACTCAGTGCAATGGCAGCCACCATCTTGAGGAGAATGCTACAAAGATCCACTTAAGAGGGGGAAGGAGGGTAAATTCAGAATCGCCAAAGATCACATATCTGAATTACTCTCCCAGGTACCAGGCCATTGAGGATCTAGTCTTGGCAGTAAGACGGGCCTTTGACCTCTTGGACATAGAAGAACCCAGAGCGTTGTACCAAAGTATTTTTAAAAGAATTAAAAGACGAGCGTCCTGCTTCCAGAAAAGTCGGCAGTTTGACTGTCATCCTCCTCTCCTTGCGGCTGTTTGAGTGGGTGGACGTTATTCAAGGATCAATGGATAGTGTCCTCTTTGGATCGCTGGATTCAAGGGATCCTGTCAAGGGGCTATGTGATCTCCCCGGTTCTTTGCAACCTTCTAAGCCCTCGAGAAGACAAGCTATGCTACACTGTGTGGCTTCTCTACTTTCCGTGGAGGTCATCTGCCTGGACCCAGTAAGTCAGAGATGCCAGGGATTCTACTCCAACCTGTTCCTGGTCCCCAAGCCAAATGGCTCCTTACAAACCCATTTTAAGCTTGAAACTTGCCAGCATGCAGGGCCATGATCCTTCATCTTCGCCAACAAGGCCTTTGGACGGAAAGGGAGACCTCCCTTCCAATAAACGTATTGGAATTGAAGGTCAGGTTGATGGCCCTGAGTGTTGCTCAGGACCTTCTTCAGGGGTTCTCGGTCCGTCACCAATCCGACAATGCCACAGCCGCGATGCATGTCACCAAGCAAGGCAGAACCAAGTTGTTAGTGTCAACTCAGATCTTCTCTTCAGCGAGGGAACTATTCGTTCCCTCGCCTTCGGCCGTGTTCATTCCAGGCGTACAAAACTTGTTGGCCATCTACCTAAATCGCTATGCAGTTATGCCAGGGGTGTGGTCACTCCATCCAGAGGTCTTTCAAATGCTGTTCCAGAGGTGGGTTCTCTCTGCTCAAGGGCCAGGGGCAATGACAATGTGCTGGGACTTCAGGTTACCTCTTTCCGCCCACTCCAATCATTCCATGCGTCCTTCGGTGGTTCAATCAAGGAGGGCTTCCAGTAATACTGGTGACTCCTGATTGGCCATGCTGGGCCTGGTATGCATTCTATTCATGGCAGTAGGCCAGAACATTCTGCTTTCCCTTTGCGGCAACCTCCTTTTTCAGGGTCCCTTTTGTCATCAGGACCTGCTTTGGCTGGTTTCAGCAGCGTGACTATTGAAGCCAGTCTCTGGTGGTCCAAGGGATTCTCCTCCAGGTTTGTAAACACCTTGTTACGGGCTCAAAAGCCAGTTTCAGCTTGCGTCTATCACGCCAGTATATGAGCAGAGTAGATTCCCCTCCCCCATCTCTCTTTCATCAACACCTTCAACTACATGGGCAATGTTGCATGCATCTTTAGGAGCAGAGCAGTTTCCTCCACAAGTGCTAACCACTTAGCCACTGTGCTGCCCAATCCATGCCACAAAGCATTGAGGCTGTTTTGAGGAAAAAGGGGGGTCCTACCCAGTGCTATAAAAGTGTACATATTAAAGTGGTCACTCCATGTATGTGCATGAACATATTGTTTACTTTTAAAATAGCATACCAAACCTAATGACATTTTAATTCTCTAATTTTTTTTTTTGTTCTTTGCTTTACAGGGTTTTTGCCTCTCTTTCCTAACACAGCTGGATAGAGCTTCTCACTCCACTGTACAGTTGTTAATATGTCACTACATCGTTCCTGGCAACATTAAAACTCTATTGAAACAGGTACTTAAAATGTATGGCATATGATGCTAGAAGTAACACTTTGCAGCATAGCCCCTGTCTGCAGACAACTTATCAGTATTAAATCATATACAATTTATAAGTAAAATGAGCAAATTTTATCACTCTTGTATTTTAGCCTCTGCCTGAGCCACATGGAGGCCGGTTTGTCCAGATAGAAGGATACTGGATTCCAGTGGGCGAGAAGGACCCAGCTATAGATGAAAGTTACATCTTAACATCATCGGTTAAGCTAAATCTTGGTGATCTTGTTAGAGTTGTGTCTGCGGGGTATGTAGACAACTTTTGTGGTTTTAAATTTTTATATGCACTGTCTAAATTGCACATTTTTATGCTACTGGTAATCAAATCTATGATTAGATAAACCTCTCCTTCTTTATTACTAGTCTTCTAAATCCATGCTTGCCTGAGACCTTGCACTCTTTAATCCCTCAGGTCTCATACAAGCATGGATTTAGAGGAATACAAAGATTCCTCTAGTAATGACTAAGAAGAGAATTTACACAATGTGGAGATTTAGCTTAAGCAAATATGCAAATCTATGGATATTGATGAGGGACCAACTGCCACAGTGACTTATGAATCCCTTTTTGGAGATCACAATAGAAAGATTAGTGTTTTTACTGTATAGCATGGGGAAAAAGTCAGTGTGACTTAGAGATTGGAATGTTCGTATCCATTTATTGAGGAAGAGGCTCGAAAGTGGCTAGTGTGTCATCCAGAACTATTATCGCTATTATAGATCGGGTCCACTGAGATATCCCATGGGTAGGAATAGGGAGAGGTATTTCATCTGGAACCACTTTAAAATCTGGTGTGGCTAATGCCTCGTTGGCCAGGGCACATAGATTTTGGGAGGATGCACTTCATACAGATGTCCAAAAAAAAGTAAACAGACTGCATGTTGAAAAGCATTGAAGTTATGCAGAGAGGTATAGAATTTGTGTGAAGCATGTTTGGACACTTTTGCTTTCACAGCAAGTACAATGACATCAGCAGTGTAGGCTTAAAAAATAGTCTAGCCAATCTGCCATTTGCTCTTCAGAAACAAATTGTATACCATCATGCAGACGTCTTCTGGGAGTTGATATAACCACTTTCCACAATATAGAAGGTCTAAATATCCTTTCTATGCTCGTCAGCACTTCAAAGAGGTTAGAAGTTCTAAGCATGGGAGATTATACGTCAGGCAAAATATGCCTGCTACATCCAAACAGTCCTTTTGGGCATTCAGCTTTAACGAAGAGAACAAATCAGAAGACTCTACATTGACGATTGTTGGAGTCAGTCCCCCTTACACCAGTAGGGGACAAACTATCACAGTATGCATGACTATGGACCCACTCTTTCACAGATCAGTCCAAGATAGTTTAATCGGCTTTGAACTGGAAATGCACTTTTCCTCTGTCTCGCTCAGCAGATTCCTGCCTCCCTCCATCCCTGTAACCCGCCCTCCCATGGTGGCCCATGGGTGGTAAACAGCAACCATCCCTGGCTACCACCCTGCCCTTATTCCTGCCCTCCTACTTCTGATCTCGGCAGGAAACCCTCAAATGATACTATATCGTGGTTCCTCACCCTACCTCCCCAATATCTGACTATTTTGGCTAATTTTGATATTCTGGCTTACGGTTTTTCCATGAATGTGAAAAGCTGGTCGTCTGTTACTGCCTATTGTGCCTCATCAGCTTATTTACTGTGATATCAACACTTTTTTCTAGACCTGTATAGACTGTGGTACTCTGTTGTGCATACTACAGCCCTGGTGCTTTTGCTTTCTGTATTTCTGATTGAGTGTTCAAAATAAAGTTATAAAAATAAAAAAAAAAGATAGTTTAATCATTGTTGGAGGAGAAATTTCTTTGTCTGATGAGGGACTAATAGAATTGGTAGCCTTGCAAATCCTTGAGAGGCTCGTGCAATTTTTGCTTGTTTTTGCAGGACAAATAGCATATGTTTCTATTTCAAACTCTTCAAGAAGTCATCAGGAGCCTTTTTGTTTTACAGGTTTAGATTTCAATATTGTCAAATGAGTCTGAATTCAATCCTCAAGGCCGTCGGCAGCAAGGATTTTGTAATTTCCATACACCTTCACAATGTCTATTTTCCCAGTTCATCACTTGAAATTTCTCAGGTTGTGGGTTTTGGGTCAGCCCTTTCAGTTCACTTGCCTGCCCTTCGGTCTGGCTCCATATCAGAGTACTAAGGTGCTATTTAGTCTGGTGGTGGAATTGAGGAAACAAGGAGTCTTGATATGGCTCTATCGTGTCAACATTCTTTTGGTGCACAAGTCAACTGCATAACAGCTCAAGTGATAGCCTTTCTACAAGAGCATGACTGGATTGTGAACTATGCAATAAGCCATTGCATCCACTCACAACATATTAAGTTTCTGGGTGTCCAGATAAAGACCATAAACAACAAAGTGCCTTTGTCAGAGAGGTGTATCAATTTCCAGTCCCTGGCTCATCAATTGCAGACTCCTCCAAAGGTCAATAATTCAAAATACATATTCATGTACCACAATGTTAAGCTTACACTGTCAACTAGCCACCTTTTTATAGTACTTTTTACTCAGGTCTGCTGGTAATAGAGTAGTGCCAGATTCCTTTAAGCAATTCAGGTTGGCCTCCTTTTAGATTTCAATTGTTGGGACTGTGAAATGTCCAGGCTGACACATATAAGGATGCCAACCTGAATGGGTTAAAGGAATCTGGGGCTAGTCTCATGGCTGGAACTGTGTAAAAAGTGGTATAAAAGGTGGATTAGTTGCCTGTGTAAGCTTAACATTGTCGTATATGATTATGTACTCTGAGCAATTCTTACACAAGTTTCTTAAGCTCATAAATTACTATTCGATACTGCTTGTTACTTTGACCATGCCTGTCCCTGCACTGCTGTGTTCTTGTGACCAGCATATTAATGGCATTTCGGGTGCCAGTGAAGAAGGCGGATGGTGGCAGCAATTACCCTGTTTAAAACTTGGGAAATCGTGTTGACTGTCGGTGCATGGCTGGCTTGGCTAAGGGACACAAATAGGAATAGTTGGTGACTTCTTGTTGCTAAAACCCTGTGAAAGTCTAAAAAGTGAATTAGAGTATTGTAGCAAGGGAAGTTCACAACTGTCCTCAAAGTAGAATTGAGGCAGTCCAGATTATTTATTTACTTCATAGCCATATTACTCTTTCATCCAGTCTCGGGGACACTGCTTACCATGGGTTGTGGAGGGGAGCACGGGAGTTGGCACCTAGCTAGTTAACTTTAGCACTGCTGACAGACCCCTCCCGTCTACAATCCCCCTGCCTCTTACTCTTCCTGTCAGTTTTTTTTAGGTGCCCATGGAGTTGGGCGGTGTCTTAGTTACTGCTAGGTTTTTTTCAATTTATTTATTTTTTTTCCTATTTAACTTATCTTTTTATTATAGGAATTTTTTCTTTTTGTGGCAGACCTGGGAGTGTATTCTATTATAGAGAACACACTCACAGAACAGCAGCGCAGGCACTGCTCTGTCAGATGAGAGCCAGAGGCTCTCACTGGCAGAGTAAATAGGGTGCCTGAATACAGAGTGACAAGCGGTCTCTCCGGACTGCTGTCACTCTTGGGGCCTCCCCGATAACCGGCGCTGCCACTGCGGGCATGGAGTGCCGGTTATCGGAGTGAACAAAATGACGGTGGCCATCTTGGAAATCCGCGGAGGAGAGAGGAACAGAAGGGGGCCATACCAAGATCCCCCCTCATACATAGGAGGGAGAATCGGGGTGCAATTGAGGTCTCCACTACTCTGCCGTATACCACCCATTTTTTCTAATAGGTGGCCTCTAAAAATCCACAGAGACAGCATTATCAGAGGGGGGGAGCTAAGATATAGAGCTCCCCTGCTCTCCATGACAAATTGGACTAGCCTTCTGGCGCCAAAGAGAAGCCTGGAAAAGGGGACAGATCAGAAGGAGCAGGCACCAGGACACTGCTGTTGGACTTCTCCCCTGTTTGGCCTGTGGGCTAAGTATCTGATTTATTTAAACACACATTACTGTATTTGCTGACTGCAAAGCGGCCTAGTAGGGGTTATATTTTAGTTCTCCTACTTGCCAAGATATTATATTGTTGTTTAACAAAATACAAGTACAACTTTAATGTCAGATTAGTTGATTACTTGTTTTTTCACACTATTCTCTCTACAGTCTCTGTCTCTCTCAGCTAAATCTAACAATTTAAGGCTGTGTGTTTGGTGTGCCTTCCTTTGTGAAAATGCCAGATAAAGGAAAGGGCCCTATGGCAAACTATTTTACATGTTCAAGATGTAATGTAAAATTACCATGTGGGCAGAAAGTCCCGCTGGCGCTCTGCTCTGTCTGCGCAGCAGGGGTCCCCCCTGTGCAAACCCAGCATATTCCAGCCCCACTGACGGAGGAACCGGCCTGGGTGGCCTCCCTGACACAGTCGGTTTCCTCTTTAGCACAGATGATTTCACAATCCACTCAGTTGCTATGTAGTGTGGCAGCCTCGGTGGCTAATAATGCTAATACACCTTTGCGCCTCCCTGCTACCACAGGTTCTATTGAACGTCTATACCAGGACCTTCCTCATTGCTTACGGACCAGGCCCCTGTTCCCACAGAACCGGCATGGTCCGCAGCATTTGTAAAGGGTTTGGACAAACTAAACCAGTTACTTGAATCCCCAAACATCCCGCCTGCTAAAAGGAAGCGGCCTAAATCCGCTAATCCCCTTATGGTCCTTTCAGACTCTGTGGGGTTTTCAGAGGAGGAGGGGGAAATAAATTCTGATCCTGACCAGGTTCAACCTTTGGAACAGGAAGAGAACACTAAAAGCCAATTTATTGATTATTTGGTTTTAGCGGTGAGACAACCGTTGGACCTCCCAGAACCGGAGGATCCTACTCCTAGAGACAGAAGTCTCTTTAAGAAGGCCAAAAGGAAGGCTCTCCGTTTTCCCCCTTCTGTAGAACTCAGAGATATTGCAGAGGGAGCTTGGAAACAGCCTGATAGAAGGTTCTCTTCCCTGTATCCATTGCAGGAGGAAGACGTGGCTCGCTGGGAGAGTATTCCTAAGGGGTATATTCCAGTAGCCCGTTTGGCCAGACACACTTTACTACCAGTCCCAGGTTCAGCAACTCTGCAGGATGCCAATGATCGCAGAGTGGAATCCCAGCTGAAATCTATATTTGTGGCAGCGGGTTCTTCCTTTAGACCCACATTTGCTTCAGCTTTGGTTGCTAGAGCCATGGAAGCATGGGCAGACCAACTGGCAGAGGCCTTACAGGACTCTGATTTACTTCCCCTGGCTTTACATTTGAAAGAGGCATCGGTGTACCTTTATGAGGCGGCCCAGAACACAGCGTCTGTGTCCTCCTCTATTCAGGCTGCATCTATTTCAGCAAGAAGAACGTTATGGCTGAAATCCTGGGAAGGAGATTCGGAATCAAAAAAGTCAGTTGAAACCATTCCTATTTCAGCAGCAGGTTTGTTTGCCCAGAATTGGATACTATGATTTCCCAGGCAACGGGGGGCAAAAGCACTTCTTTGCCGGTATTCTCAAGTAGGGGCCGGACCCTCGGGTCAGCTCCTTTCGTCAGCCCTTTAGGGGGATCTCCTTGCCTAGAGGACAGTCATTTAGAGGTAGACAACCAAATGCTCGAGGCTCCTCTGTCAGGGGTAGATCCTCGTTTGCAGCTAGGCGCCAGGCCTCCAAGACACAGGAGAAGCCTGCGTCCTGACGACCACTCTACTCTGCCGGAGGTGGCGCCAGTGGGGGGATGTCTGTCTTTGTTTCAGGAACAATGGGCAGCGCATCCCAAGACCCTTGGATTCAGGGCATTATACCAAGGGGGTACATGATAGACCTGCTGGGTCCGGTACCACATCGTTTCTTTGTAACCCTGCTACCCCGAGATACAACAAGAAGACAGGCAATACAGGCCTGTGTCGCCTCTCTTCTTTCGCAAAGAGTCATCTGCAGGGTCCCAGACAACCAGAAGGGACAGGGGTTTTATTCAAATCTGTTTCTGGTCAAGAAGCCGGACGGGTCCTTTCCACCCATTTTAAACCTAAAGAACTTCAATGTGCACTTACGGGTGGACAGATTTCGGATGGAATCCCTGAGGTCGGTAAATAAACGGCTTAGAGAAGGATCAGTTTATGGCTTCCATAGACATAAAGGACGCATACCTCCACGTTCCCATTTGGAGCGACCATCGGTCCCTCCTAAGATTCACAGTGGGGAACTCCAACTATCCGTGGCTGATAAACTTAAAGAAATCACAGGTGGTTCCGTGTCAACGCATGGTTTTCCTGGGGCTTATCATGGATACCAGTCGGCAGAAGGTGTTCCTGCCTGCGGAGAAGATCAGTTCAATCCGGGCTACAACAACTCAGGTCTTGTCCTCTCCCAAGCCCTCAATTCATTTGTGCATGCGGCTGCTTGGGAAGATGGTGGCCTCCTTCGAAACGATCCCTTTCGGTCGGGCTCATTCCCGATGCTTCCAGTGGGATCTGTTACAGAAATGGTCAGGATCCCACCTACGCTTGGATCTCCAGAGGATCTCGCTGTCTCCGGGGGCGAGAGAATCGCTCCAGTGGTGTCTGAATCCGGATCACATGTCGGTGGGCAGGTCTTTTGCTTCCATGGTCATGGATCATGGCCACAACAGACGCCTAAGGGTCTGAACATTGATTTTGACCTAAGTTCCTTTCTATAGCAAACTTAGACCTTTTTCCTTGTTACCTGATTCATATACCTCTGCATTTATAGTATGGGTTTCCAATTGTTCTCTACCTTGACACAATAGGGTAATATTTTTATAATTTATTTTTTGCTTTTTTTTTTACATTTTTCCATGTATTTTTTATATATTTTTTTTTTTCTCAACTATACTCTTAAGAGCTATTGGATTTATATATTTCATTCATATAATTCTTGGTATATGTTTAATACATCACTACCTATGTGACCTAAAATAAACTAAAGTTCTTCTCTTTTTTCACTTGGACTCAGCCCCTTTTTAAGGCATGTCCACTTCCACCAATTAAAACATTACTAGGGAGGTATCTAAAGCGGATGCCCTGTATATAAGCACCGCCCCCTCTTTGGAAAGGATCTATACATCATTTTTTCCCTGAGGGAGCCCCCGATGGAGGGGTGAAACGCGTTGGTTATTTGTTTTTATTGTTCTCTACTAGAACAGGTTTATTACAGTTTTATTTGTCCACACACTCTCCAGCGCTGCGGCACATCCCGACTGCCCGATACCGGAAGCGCGGCGTTTGGAACGCAGGCTTGCATTCCAAGACACAGGAAGAGAAGGTGAGCTCACTGAATCCAGCTACAGTCGGCGGTGCACCGTCTCCGGAAGGAGAGAGCCCTCGCGTATAGCCTTGGAGGGCTTCATGGACTCTGACATTTTCATTTAACCTCTTATGAGACCTTTACAGAGGTAATTTCTACCCTTTATATTCATCGCTGGAATTGTTATTTTCAGTAGCATACACGACTGCTGTTTTTTCTGGCCATCCCGCCAGAGGTTTGAACGTTATTTTTCCTCCTTGTCCTATAAACTTTGGATCTGTTTTTGGTAGTTTGTATTTTTTATATATTTTTTATTTTATATTTTTTTTACCCTTTTTGACCATTTATATTATTTTTATCTTTTTTCTATTTTTCATTTTTTAGTTTTTTATCTTCATACATTTTTTATTTTGCAGCTTGATACATATATTACCTTTTTAAGCTTACCTTTATGATATTTAGTTCCAAATAAACCCTTCTGGTTATTTTCAAAGTGCCTCCTGTTCTCATTATATTTTACTAGTATTCGTTTTGCCATTTTAGCCATATTGTATTTCCGTTTACCAATACTGTAATTCATAGCGCCGTGGGTCAATATTATGCTTACATTGTTCAGGAATCAGACTTATCAATAAACGTGCTGGAGTTGAAGGCAATTCTTTTAGCCCTTCGGGGGGCACAGTCCCTCCTTCGGGGCCACCCTGTCAGAGTTCAGTCCGACAATGCCACGGCTGTGGCATATGTCAACAGACAAGGAGTAACCAGGAGTGCAGCCGCAATGAAAATTGCAGCTCAGATTTTTGTTTGGGCAGAACAGTACGTTCCAGCAATCTCGGCAGTATTCATTCCGGGAATAAAAAATTGGGAGGCCGACTACCTAAGTCTAAACCAAATGATGCCGTGGGAGTGGTCACTCCATCCGGAAGTTTTTCAGGTTCTAGTTCAGAGATGGGGTCTTCCGGACATAGATCTCATGGCATCCAGACACAACAGGAAAGTTCACAGGTTTTGCGCAAGGGCAAGAGACCCCTTAGCGGTGGCAGTGGACGTAATGTCGATGTCATGGGAATTCAGGTTGGAATACCTGTTTCCGCCGATTCCCATGCTTCCTCGACGAGTAAGGCAAGGCGGTCTGCCAGTAATTGTTATAGCTCCCTCATGGCCACGCCGAGTGTGGTACGCGGACATAATCTCAATGGCGGTAGGACAAGGATTTCGTCTTCCGTCACGAGACGCCCTTCTTCAGGGTCCCTTCCATCACCAGAATTTACCTCAGCTCAGTTTAACGGCATGGCTGTTGAAGCCAGCCTCTGGAGGGCTAGGGGTTTTTCCTCCAGTGTGGTGAACACTATGATGCGAGCTCGCAAGCCAGTTTCAGCTCGCATCTATCACAGGATTTGGCGAGCCTATATCAGATGGTGCGAAAATAGGACATGTCACACGTCTTCCTTTCGTCTCCCTCGCTTATTGGCTTTTCTTCAAGATGGGCTGGAAGCAGGGCTTCGTTTAAGTTCCCTAAAGATTCAGGTATCGGCACTTTCAGTCTTTTTTCACCTGAAATTAGCGGATTTGCCAGATATCAAGACTTTTCTTCAGGGAGTCTTACATATTCAACCTCCCTATGTTCCGCCAACAGCACCATGGGATCTTAACCTGGTACTGGACATGCTTAAAGGGTCTCCCTTTGAGCCTTTACTTGAGGCAGATTTTAGGTGTTTGACCTGGAAGGTTGTTTTTCTTCTGGCAATTGCATCGGCGCGTAGGGTGTCTGAATTGGGAGCTCTGTCTTGCCGGGAACCATATCTGGTTTTTCACGAGGACAGAGCGGTGTTGAGAACACTCCCATCTTTTGTTCCGAAAGTGGTGTCCTCCTTTCATTTGAACCAGGAAATTGTAGTTCCGGTTTTTTAATCTACTCCGTCTGATCGGCAGTCTATGGAAAAGTTAGATGTGGTTAGAGCTCTCCGTATTTATGTCAAAAGAGCATCTCAAATTAGATGAACTGATTCTCTGTTTGTCCTATATGATTCTAACAAAAGAGGCTGGCCAGCATCTAAACAGTCCATTGCAAGATGGATTACGGCAACTATTAAGCAGGCGTACATAAGAGCTAACCTGCCTGAGCCAGAGAGACTTACGGCCCATTCCACCAGATCGGTACGGGCGTCATGGGCAGCAAGAAATGGGGCTTCTGCTGACCAGCTTTGCAGGGCAGCCACCTGGTCGTCTGTCCACACATTTCCCAAATTTTATCAATTTAATGTATTCGCATCCGCGGATGCAAATTTCGCTCGTAGTGCTCTACGAGCGGGGCTTTCAGAGCGGTCCCACCCTTAGGGGGCTGCTTTAGAACGTCCCCATGGTAAGCAGTGTCCCCTCAGACTGGATGAAAGAGAAAAGAGGATTTATATACTTCCGTTAAATCCGTTTCTCTGATTCCGTCTGGGGGACACTGCGATCCCTCCCTTCTGTCTTTCCTCTGTATGCTCTTGGTTGATTGACCTATCTCCTTGGGGCTTTTTGAATTAACTGAGGAGGAAGAGGCAGGGGGATTGTAGACTGGAGGGATCTGTCAGCAGTGCTAAAGCTAACTAGCTAGGTGCCAACTCCCGTGCTCCCCTCCACAACCCATGGTAAGCAGTGTCCCCCAGACGGAATCAGAAAAACGGATTTAACGTAAGTATATAAATCCTCTTTTTTTATGTTTCTATTGATTATAAGATAATTATTGCATTCAAGTTTTCGAAAAATTCAGTGGCCAGGTTTCAATAAGAGCCACTTATCTCTGTAATGTAAATTCTTCCCATTGTATCTTGTGATTATATAGCTCACTAAATGTGTTTATGGGACGAAATACAGTCAGGTCCATAAATATTGGGACATCGACACAATTCTCATATTTTGGGCGCTATACAACACCACAATGGATCTGAAATGAAACAAGCAAGATGTGCTTTAACTGCAGACGTTCAGCTTTAATTTGAGGGTATTTACATCCAAATCAGATGAATGGTGTAGGAATTACAATGGTTTCTATATGTGCCTCCCACTTTTTAAGGGACCAAAAGTAATGGGACAAACTAAACAATCCTACATCAAACTTTCACTTTTTAATACTTTGTTGCAAATCCTTTGCAGTCAATTACAGCCTGAAGTCTGGTACGGATAGACATCACCAGACGCTGATTTTCATCCCTGGTGATGCTCTGCCAGGCCTCTACTGCAAATGTCTTCAGTTCCTGCTTGTTCTTGGGGCATTTTCCCTTCTGTTTTGTCTTCATCAAGTGAAATGCATGCTCAATCGGATTCAGGTCAGGTGATTGACTTGGCCATTGCATAACATTCCACTTTTTAAGCCTTAAAAAAAACCTCTTTGGTTGCCTTTGTAGTATGCTTCGGGTTATTGTCCAACTGCACTGTGAAGCGCCGTTCAATGAGTTCTGATGCATTTAACTGAATATGAGCATATAAAAGTGCCCAAAACACTTCAAAATTCATCCTGCTGCTTTTGTCAGCAGTCACATCATCAATAAATACAAGGGAACCAGTTCCATTGGCAGCCATACATGCCCACGCCATGACACTACCACCACCATGATTCACTGATGAGGTGGTATGTTTTGGATCATGAGCAGTTCCTTTCCTTCTCCATACTCTTCTCTTCCCATCACTCTGGTATAAGTTGATCTTTGTCTCATCTGTCCATAGGATGTTGTACCAGAACTGTAATGGCTTTTTAGATGTTGTTTGCCAAACTCTAATCTAGTCTTCCTGTTTTTGTGGCTCACAAATGGTTTACATCTTGTTGTGAACCCTCTATATTCACTCTTGTGAAATCTTCTCTTGATTGTTGACTTTGACACATATACACCTACCTCCTGGAGAGTGTTCTTGATTTGGCCAACTGTTGTGAAGGGGTTTTTCTTCACCAGGGGAAAAAAATTGCCTTTGAGTCGATTGTCCCATTACTTTTGGTCCCTTAAAATGTGGGAGGCACATATAGGAACCGTTGTAATTCCTACACCGTTCACCTGATTTGGATGTAAATACCCTCAAATTAAAGCTGAAAGTCTGCAGTTAAAGCACATTGTGTTTGTTTCATTTCAAATCCATTGTGGTGGTGTATAGAGCACAAAATATGACAATTGTGTCGATGTCCCAATATTTTGGGACCTGACTGTATCTAAGCATAGACTCCATTTTAACCTGAAAGTAATAAGTGTGACTAGAATAGTTTCCCTATCCTACTAATGATTCCATAATAGTTTGACTCAAAAGACAAGGTATTTGATGACTCAATGCTAAATAAGCATTTTTATACGTGTGAAATGTTACAGGTTTTGAAGAGCTTTTAACTTAAGCTGCTGTTGTCCGCTTTAAATTATGCATTGTTTCAGTAACCTCTTCCAGTGAATATCTAATGTTAGTAAATCGATTAAAAAGAGCCTTTATCTTACATAAAAAGTACTACTGTTCTTTTCTTCAATTTTTTTCATACACAATTTGACTATCTTTCACAGCAAGTGCCCTCACTACCATTTTGTGAGAGATAGAGAGAGAATACTGTGCAAAAGTTTTAGGCATGTGTAGAAAAAAATGCTGCAGAGTAAGAATGCTTTCAAAAGGTGTTAATATTTAATAATTAATAAAATGTAAAGTGAATGAACAGAAGAGAAATCTAAATGAAATCAATATTTGGTGTGACCACCCTTTACCTTCAAAACAGCATTCTTCTAGATACACATGCACACAGTTTTTGAAGGAACTCGTCATGGAGGTTGTTCCAAACATTTTGGATAACTAATCTCAGATCTTCTGTGGATGTAGGCTTGTGCAAATTCTTCTGTCCATATGTAATCCCAGACTGACTCGATGTTGAGATCAGGGCTCTGTGTGGGCCATATCATCACTTCCAGGACTCCTTGTTCTTCTTTGAGCTGAAGATGGTTCATAATGATATTGGCTGTATGTTTGGGGGGTCCTTGTCCTGCTGCAGAAAAAAATTGGGGCCAATCAGAAGTCTCCCTGATAGTATTGCATGATGGATAAGTACCTGCCTGTATTTCTCAGCATTGAGGACACCATTCATCCTAACCAAATCCCCAACTCCATTTGCTGAAATGCAGCTCCAAACTTGCAAGCAATAGTGTGTTTTACTCTTATTTTCTCAGATTGTACATCCATTTTTCTTTGAAAAGTTGTTTAAGCAGAGGGGTAAACAAATGTTTACCTCTCTGGATATCTCACCTAGTGACCATATATGGAACAAACAATTCACTGTGCAATTTAACACACCTGAAGTTGGCTGTAGTGCCAAAAATACATATTTAATACACTATTATGAAGATTACATTAACTCTATCAGTACAAGTTCTATTATTAAGCCATTTTTAATTGCCTTCTCATTCTCTTCCAGGAATCTTGCAGTTCTTATCCAGGGAGAGACCTCTGTAGGCAAAACAAGTCTAATTAGATGGCTGGCTTGTGCTAGTGGGAACCATTGTGTGAGGATTAATAATCATGAGCATACAGACATCCAGGAGTATATTGGCTGCTATATGTCAGACTCTTCGGGCAAACTTGTATTTCAGGAAGGTAAACATGTTTTTAGCGCTCATTGTGTAGTGTGTCTCCCACACTTGTAATTGAGGCCTCAAGTTTGCATATTTTGGAGCCACTGTTTTAATGTGGGCATGTTAAAACAAATGCACTTTCAAACTTTTATTAAGGCCTGTATATCATGTTATGTGATGTTTGTCTCAGAAATGCTTACTTTTTAAAGTAGCGAAGTTTACGGTATTGAACATGCTCAGTAAACTAATTCGATGTTGGAAAAACGGTGTGGTCTTATGTTTAGGTGACAAGTCTACTTTGAAGAATTTCCACTCAATTGAGGAATTGAGTGCAGTTTTCCACAGAATTAATTTGAATTGTCAGAATTCCAACAACAATTACTCTCCATAATTGAATGTTTGTTAAAAATGAGATAATATAATTACCACTTCAGTTCCTTCCCAAAGCAAAGCATAAGTAATTGTGGATTATATCTGCTCTCATATTTCGGCCATAGACAAATGACTTGTTACAGTCCTGAATCAAAAAGCACTAGGGACATTGCAGCTCATCTTGGTGAGCTGTGGAAACATTTTTAGGTGTTTGGATATGAACATTGGTAGGAAGCATATCATGCTTAGCAGTGACCAAAATATAATTGCTAAATATATTGTTATATTTTATACAGCCCACATAGCAAACTGTCTCCAACAAAATATATCCAGCATGTACCCTGAATCCTGAAACTAACAAAATATGATGTATTTAAATTAGCCTCACAATACACAACCATCTAAACCCACCTGTAACCTTACTGTTGACCTTTGTCCACTAATTAATTTCTCTCCCACCCCCTCTCTTAATGTGCTGACAACTTAGCCAAGTGTCTTTGCAGTGATTTTGCATAATTGTTGCTCAGAAACTTGGCCCCTCTCTACAGTAGTATTAATCCAGGTGAAACTTTAACTCGCAGCCACACATCACTGCAAAGCAGAGAGGTTATAACTGAGACTATTATTGTTCACAGTGCAGTGTTGCTTACACACAAATTATTTTTATGAAAGAGTTGTTAGAAGAAAATCTTTCCTATGATCTCATCACAAAAGTCAGTGTTTAAAGTATGCACAACAATACTTCTATTAGCCACAAGCTTAGTGCTGTGGACCGTTGAAACAAAATTTGAACCTTTTTTTCACAACCACAGAAGATGGATTTGGTGAGGAGCAGGTGAAGCGTTTGAAGAAAAGTACACCTTGACAGTTGTTAAGCATGAGGCTGTACGTATTATACGTTGGAGTTATGTGACAGTCTGTGTCAGAAGGTGAAAGGAGAGTCAGTGAAAAATTCAAGCCGAAAAAGGGTTGTATACTTGAGAAAGACAATGATCCAAAACATACCTCAAAATCAGCAATGAAGTAGTTGCTGAAATTGCAGATCAAGGTTTTGCAATGTCCTTCACAGTCCCCAGACTTGAATATTGCTGAAAATCAGTAGGGGGATCTCAAACATGCAATGCTTGCAAGGAGAATTCTGCAGAGGGTCAAAACATTTGTAAAATAAAATGATCTTGTCTACAAGAGAAGTTTGGAAGCTGTTACATGTGCCAAAGCAGGTGCTAATAAGTATTGATTGACAAGGTGCCCACACTTTTTCATATGAAACATTAACTGTTACCCCCCTCCCCCACCTCCCCCAAAAAATTGTTTGTTAAATTAAGCAATAGTAACTGTGGATTGAAATGTGCTGGAATATCACTTTTAAGTTGTTTGCAGAGTACCCTGCATAGTTTATATTAACTACTTTCACCGAGTGATTAAGTGAAACGCGCAGTCAGACATGGGGTTAAGTTGGTTGTATTTAGTAAATGGCATAGTTGTCTTGGTCATAAGCCTTAGAATCTAATAGTATTTAACAATTTCTATTACTGTCATTTTAAATTAGGTATTCTAATTGATGCTATGAGAAAAGGTTATTGGATCATACTGGATGAGTTGAACTTGGCTCCGTCAGATGTACTTGAAGCTTTGAACAGATTGCTTGATGATAACCGAGAACTCTTCATTACGGAAACCCAAGAAGTGGTTAAAGCACATCCCAGGTTCATGCTTTTTGCTACTCAAAATCCACCAGGCTTTTATGGTGGCAGAAAGGTTTGTTTCTATAATTTTACATTCTTTTGTAGTTTATTTTCTTGCATCCATGAAAAGCTATAAAACATTAAATTCTTTGTTTTAACAGGTATTATCAAGAGCTTTTCGAAATAGATTTGTGGAACTGCATTATGACGAATTACCAAGTGCAGAGCTGGAAACTATCCTGCACAAGCGCTGCAGCCTGCCACCATCGTATTGTAATAAGTTGGTTGCGGTCATGTTAGAACTTCAGGTAAATTTGTTGTGAATGAACAGTTTTGCTAACAATATGCTACAGCACTGTCATGGGGGAAAACATGGTGTTTCTCTGAAAGAGAAAAACATACATATTGTCTGACTTGTTTTCCAGTCGCATAGAAGAGGATCCTCTGTGTTTGCTGGAAAGCAGGGCTTTATCACACTCCGTGATCTTTTCAGATGGGCTGAGAGATACCGTTTATCAGAAGTAACTGATCAAGAGTATGACTGGCTTCAGCATTTGGCAAATGATGGTATACCCTGTTTTGCACAGATTCATAAATCCTGATGGTAAAATGTGTGCGTCCTATGCATCATAACCTTTTATTTTTCTAGGTTTCATGCTGCTGGCAGGGAGAGTGAGAAAACAGGAGGAGGTAGATGTGATATTAAAAGTTATTAAAAAATGCTTCAAGAAAGCGGTAGTGACACAGGCCCTCTTCTCCAGAGAAAATGTACAAAAGCAATTGGGTGAGTATAAAAATACTACAGACTTCCACCATGCTGATTTGAAAAATAGATGATGAAGCAGGACTCTATGGAACTTTTTTTCTTGTTTGTTTTTGTGTCATATGGGGGGGGGGCTTAACATGGATAATCATGCCACTGGGACGATGGACAGTAAAGTTAGCTTCTCCCCCCTCAGACCATAAACCAATACAGTGTGTGTGTATACAAATGTACGTACATCGGAGTGGAAATTTAGAAATGCTGGAATGGAACTTTCACTGCGTCTAGGCTCCCCGAAGGTTTAGGGATTTTGATGGTGTGCAATTACTTTTAGATGCATTTTAACACTATATAGTATAATATAAAAAATATTAAATGATGCAAGACTATCCACCCTGTGTCCCCACCTCTCCTGTCAAATTACCTTTCCTCTGTGTCCCTCAACCTCTCCCTCATGACTCCTAGTGTCCCTCATATCTCCATATTATAATTAAAAAAAACTATCCAAGATATCTCCCTTATATCTTTCACGTTATCCTTTTCCTTATCTATTTCCTTTCTCTGTTCCATATGCTCCTTCTTCACTGCGGATATCCCCCTCTCTCTCCCTCCCTACCTACTCTCCCCTGTTCCTCACATCCAGTTTCTCTCGCTCATCCATTACTCCTTGATCCTCTCTATCCCTGTTCCTGCTTCTATTATTCCTTTTCACTAGTTAATTTACACTTTTGTCCCTGCATCACACTGTGCCCAATCCTTAATATCGCACTGTACACCTCCATCGTTACTCTGTGTCCTCATTTATCATGCTTGGAGGAGCAGGGAGCTGGTGCTGGATGCATCACCGGTGAACCAGCCAGGAAAGCATATGGATAGAGCACCTCTCAAGCATGGCGGAATGCTCCCCACTGGCCCTAGCTACTTCTGAAGTGAGGCAGAGAAGTGCCAGTATGTCACCGGCACATACTGCCCCACTTCGAGAGATACATATATGTGTGTATGTATGTATGTTTATTATAAAATATGTTTGTAGATGTGTGTTTGATGCATGCATATATGTTAGCCAGCAATTGAACAGTTTGTTCTTGAAGTTTGTGTTAGAAGCAGGAAAAATGGGCAAGTGTTAGGATCTGAGTGACTTTGACAGATTGTGATGACTTGACGACTGGGTCAGAGTATCTCCAAAACAGCAGGTCTTGTGCGGTGTTTCTGGTATGCAGTGGTTAGTACTTAACAAAAAATGGTCCGAGGACGGGTAACCAGTGAACCAGCATGAGTGTTATGGACGCCCAAGACTCATTGATGTGCGTGGGGAGTGAAAGCTAGTCCGTCTGGTCCAACCATCACAGAATAGCTACTGAAGCACAAATTGCTGAAAAAGTTAATGCTGGCTATGACAGAAAGGTGTCAGAACACAGTCCATAGCACCCTGCTGCTTAGCTGCAGAGTGTTCGTAGTGCCCATGCTTACGGGTTGGGTACAGTATTCTGTCACTTGGAATACCGACACACAGTATATCGACCAAAAAACCTGATGAGTATAAAAACAACATAAATGAAAATGTAGACTTAACACAAACAGCGCAGTTTTGCGAAGAGACTGTTGTGCTACTTCTGCTAATTCCGAAGATACTGCATTCATGTGGATGTTACTTTGACACATACCAACTCCCTAAACATTGTTGTAGACCAAATACACCCCTTCATGGCAACAGTATTCTCTGATTTGTACTGGCCTCTTTCAGCAGGATAATGCGCCCTTCCACACTACAAAAATTATTCACAATGGTTTGAGGAACATGACAAAGAGTTCAAGGTGTTGACTTGGCCTCCAAATTCCCCAGATCTCAATTTGATCGAGCATCTGTGGAATGTGCTGGACAAACACATCAGAGTCATGGAGGCCCCACCTCACGACTTACAGGATCTGCTGCCAGCGTGTTAGTGCCAGATACCACAAGAAACCTTCAGAGGTCTTGTGGAGTACAAGCCGTACAGGTCGGAACAGTTTTGTCGGCACAAGGTGGACCTACACAATATTAGACAGGTAGTTTTAATGTTGTGGCTGATTGATGTATATAGGAGTACATTTTTTTTTTCTTTTTTCTTTTACAGCTAGCCTATCTACAGAGACCGGTGTTATGGAGAATCACTACTTTTCCCACATTGTGTGGACACAAGGAATGAGGAGACTTGCCATTCTTGTGGGTCGAGCATTGCAGTTTGGAGAGCCGATATTGCTAGTGGGTGATACAGGGTAGGTTTCCCCCCACACTTATATAAACATACTATAACGAACTATCTCCTGATATTCTTGCTCTATGTTTATGCCATTATTTTTTATGATAGGTGTGGAAAAACCACCATTTGCCAACTATTTGCAGCACTGGTAAACCAGAAGTTATACTCTGTGAACTGTCACCAGCATATGGAGACATCTGATTTTTTGGGTGGGCTGCGCCCTGTCAGGCACCGGTCCAAGGAGAACGTGAGTTTGCAATCTGAATGCTACAGATTGTTGGATGACAGTCTCGTCAGTGGTAACCCTAATATTGTATTCTAACAGGATGATGACTGTTCCAAGCTGTTTGAGTGGCACGATGGACCATTGGTGTTGGCTATGAGAGAAGACAGCTTTTTCCTGTTGGATGAAATCTCTTTAGCAGATGATTCAGTGTTAGAGAGACTAAACAGGTATTTCTTCCACACATGCTTGGTTATTGTATGATGGACCTTTTTTGTATGGTATTTGTTAGTGTTTTTATCCCCTAGGGGATGCTGAAAACCCTGGGTTACAGAGCGTGGTGTAGAAGCTTTGTCGTTTTTTAAATACTCTTCTAAAATGCTAACCTCCTCCCCTCTGTATGCCACTACCTGCCGGCGCTCTAGGGTTTTACTTACTTGCCTGCTTTCCGGTGTAGACAGCCACTTAGCTAAGAGAGCTAAAGGGATACCAGCTAAGCATTTTGCTTGCTCCAAGTGCCTTACTAAATAGCCTTGGATCCAGTCTATGAGCAGATGTTCTCCACCTCACATTGAGTGTGTGGGCAAGTGCCCCCAACTCATGTGGCTGAGCCAGCCTGCTAAATCTTTTCCCTGGTTATTCCGGAGCTCTTGCAGCTTATTGTAGAGTCTAGGGAGCTTAGCAGTGGTCCTCCATCCCTCCCTCAGGAACCACAGGGAATGACCTTGCTCCCTGCTGTGTATCTGGAACAGATTCCTTCACTACCATCTCCTACAGCACACGGCATGCAAGGTCTGGCTAGGTTGGTGCAGGGTCTGGTGTGGATTTCTTCTTCCTTGGAAAGGGTGTTGGATTCCGCCACCACTTTCAGATGCCGAAGCACCAGCTTCCGGCAGTCCTTTACTCATGGGATAGATCAGACCCAGTGCTTTCCTCCCCGGAGGGCTGTGGATAGATTCTGGTCCTGAGGTTTTCTTGTGCCATGATGAAGTCTCCTGCCAGATGCAAGGATTGGAGACTAGTGTGAGCTGTCTGGAAGGCACTACATATTCAGAACAGTGGGGAATTGGAAATTCCCAGTCATTTGCTGTTAAGAGGAAGAAGAAACCAATTCCTTCCCCTCTTCTCTTCAGTCAAAATACCTTTTTTGTGAGGCGTGTAACAGGTATGATAGTAGTTTTCATGAAGATGGCAGTCCTTTTACCCACTCCCTAGAATGGACTCGGACTGGTGGTGGTCTTGGAAAAGCAAGAGAGGATTTTCCTATGTCAAATTCCAAATGCTAATACCCTAAGGGATAGCACAAATAAGATCATTGATGCCACACTTACGTTTTTATACAGTTCTGGACACATAACCAGGCAGGAGATGATCCAGCCTTCTCCCCTTTTAACCAATCCAGGCTGATTCATGAAGCTGGCATTGCCCTGGGATTTAACAGGTGCTGCACCGCCCACTCATTAAATACTTAATACTTTAATATACATTTTACTTATTACATTTTACGTAGCACATGGTTTTATCCCATTTGGCACTGCATCATTGAATATTAACCCTTTTGATGCTGTGGCGAACATCTTGAAACACATGGGGAACAGAGGGATCAAGGGGGATCCAGCCACTGGTATTTACAGGAAAAATTGAGTATTCTTTCAGTTGTATTTCAGATGTTCTCAGTATTGCTGAGAGACCCTCGTGGCACTGCCTTTAAACTAGACCTGCTAGGTCAGGGTCCTTTTTTGCACCTGAGTTTGCCTCTGCTGGTTTTAGCAGTGTGACTGTTGAAGCCATGATCCTTAAGGCCAAGGGCTTTCTGTACTTTGTGGTTCAGACCATGCTCAAGGCTAGAAAGCTGATTTCGCTCAGGAATTATCACAATTTCTGGAAGACCAATATTTCCAGTTGGGATCAGGAGGAGTTTCCTACCTCTTCGTTTGGCCCTGAGTAGCGGAACAGCACACTGCCACTGCTGAACGGACCTGCACATACTGTGCAGCCGCCGGCAGCCATAGACATCAGAAAGGGGGCGGGGCCTAATCCCCCCCCCCCCCCCCCCCCCCCCCCCCCCCCCCCCTAAAATCGCCCCGGGTAGGACAAATGTCTAGATCCGCCCCTGTTTGGAGCTGTGGGCTCTGCTTTGTGAGTTTCCTTTCCTCATCTTTCATGAAGACAGGGCTGTCCTTCTGAATATGCCTTTCTTTCAACCGAAGTTGGTCTTCAAGTACCATCTGAATCAGGACATTGAGATTCTAGCCATAGATCAGGGTAGGTCTCCAGATGAAGAGGACTCTCTTCTCTTAGTCGACTGTGTTTGGGGCCTTAATAGCCTATGTTCATAGGAGTGGTTAGATGTGAGAGCAGATGACCTTTTAGTCTTTTTATGCCCACAAGAAAGACAGGGCCGGCCTCTAATCAGACCATAGCCAGTTGGATTACTTCAGTGATTCTCTAGGCTTACTTTGGGGCAAAAAAGCCTGTTTCCAAAAATGTGGTGGAAAATTTTACTAGGTTGGCGAGTGCTTGCTGGGTGGCACTGCATGACTTCAGACAAGCAGCTGTGTTACATTACCATGTGGTCCTCTGGCACAAAAATGATGAGTCTGAATTCATTACAGTGTGTACAAAGCTTCCAGATTTGGACATAAGGCACTGCACACCACTACTTACACACCCCAGCTTTTGGATGTCCCTAGCATTTCCTGTTTCTCCATGGATGTTGAGAAATATGGGACTTTTTATATATTAAATACTTTTCCCAGTGGGAGACTTTTTACGCTCTTTGTTCATATCTTAATCTTTTTTCATACTGTTCTTGTTCTGATTGTTTTGTTGGATAACTTTTTTTCTCTTTCATCCTATCGGTGGGACACTGCTACCAAGGGTTGTATGAGGGGAGCGTGGAGTTGGCACTTAACTAGTTAACTTGTTAAATGTATCACTGCTGACATACCTTTTCTTCTCTTATCGCAAGCGTGTTCTCTTGAAAGAGAGAGCACATTCCTATTAATGCAGCGGCACTACAGCTGTCTTTTTGTGAGACGCGAACGCTCTCACTGACAACATCAGCAGTGTTTCAGTGCTGACGGGCTTGAGAAACCGCAGTAACACTAGCAGCTTCCCGAGATATCGGCGCTGTCTTCAGAGGCAGGGAGCGCCGGTAATCGGAGCAGTGGCGGGCGCCGTCTTGCTGGGAGATACCAAGTTCCTCCTTCAGAGAAAGAAGGGAGGAATCTTGAAAACCTGCATAAAATCACCAGGAGATGAACGGAGAATCAGGAAATGGGTGTGAGCTGTCTAAAATAGCCACATCTATCGATTCTATCTACAGGAGCAGGAAAGGGGTTGGGTACGTCTTAACGGTGATGAGAACCCACACACGCTTGACACCTACACCAAAATTCCGATTTCACCAAAAAATGAATCCAGTGTAAACAGGCTTACCTGAAAACCGAAGATCCAGCTTTCCGATGGCAGCGCATGCAGATAGGCAGTCATTCCGAAGATCCAGCTGACCGGCACTTTCTTGTTAGTGCGCTGTACATTAATGTTAATTTTAAGCGACAATGTCTGTACCCCGCAGGCTATGTGTTTAAACAGTTATTTGTCAAGTGTGTCGGGGTTCTTGTCACCGTTAAGACGATTACCACCGCAGGAAAGCTCGGGGTGCGGAACTAATGGTTATAGAGCTCCCCCATATTAGCTTGAATTTTTGGATTCTCCCAGATGTGCGGCAAAAGATTGCCTGGGAAGACAGCAGACGCTCCTTAGCCTGATACTGGAGACGCTGCTAACGGACTCCTCTCCTACATACCTGTCTTAGCTGGAATGCTAACTACCAAAATAAGACGATTTTTACTCACCGTAAAATCAATTTCTCTTACTCCATTGGGGGACACTGCGAGACATTGGGTATAGTAGGTGGGACTAGGAGTTTAGGCACTTATCAACTTGTTTGTTCCTCACACTCCTCCCCTACTATGCCCCTCCTATCCAGCTCAGACCACAGTTTTGTATAACCAAGCCTGGAAGAAAGGAGAAGCAATACAGAAAATAGCGCCAAAAACAGCGCTACTTTCAGAGCAAGGGAGGGTGTGCAGTGTCCCCCAATTGAGTAAGAGAAATCGATTTTATGGAGAGTAAAAATCTTTTCGCTTTCTTACCATTGGGGAACACTTTGAGACATTGGGGACGTACCAAAGCTGCCTCTAAGGGAGGGATTTCAAAGCCATGCCACCAAGGAACTCTGCAGAAGATGACCACGTGGTCTTCCTGCACAACTGCTTTACCAAAGCACCCCTGACATGCCGCCCAAGAAGCGCCAACCATCATGGAGAGTGAGCTCTAAAGTAACCAGAAAAGAATAAGGGGCGCAGACATCCCACATAATGGAGGAAGGGATGTAGCAGGCATGAGACTGTCTGTCTGGAACCTGACCAGTCCTGCTATTAAGTGTCCGAAAGGACGAAGAGGACAGAAGTTACATGGATAGAGACCCTGCGATCAATCTGGTGCTGAAGAGCACGAACCGCCTCCAGCCGAAGAAGCATGTCGCACGAAAAGGAGGAAGAATAAACGAATGGCTGACCACAAGCTCCTGAGTCAAGTGAAATGCAGATACTATCCTCTGAACCAATAGTGGCCGGAGCGACGCCCCTCTCTATCCTGCTGGAAAAGTAAAATGTGGGAGTGCAATCCACACTATTGCACCAAACCCCTGCAAGCAGGGGCGATATGTAAGGGAGCAACCCTATCCCGGGATAAACATATTTTCCCAGAGTCAGCAAGTGAATTGTGATCAAATCAAGCGCTCTGATCACCTAAACTAGATTTCACGGTTTCACCTCACCAAACAAAGAGTGGCAGAACCGGAAGACACCCCTCAAAGAAAGGACTGCTGATACCAGGATCCTGTAAACCAGTGCTGAAATTGATGTAGAACACCAGGAGCTGCACTGTGCCGTAACCTAGGCAGTGTCCCCTATTAGAACAAGCTTGCAAAAGAAAGCGACTTAGAGGTCCAGCAATGGGATGTGTGAAAACTCTAGGATTCACACCAAACTCTGTACTCTTTCCAGACCCAGGAGAACAGATGAGGAAAATGCCTTACAGGCTCTATTCAAGGTACCAAGCAGCTCCCTGCAAAGGACCTCTGGCCCTAGGGGTAGGGTTTTCCAACGCCACTGCGCCAAGCTAGAAGGAAATAAACCAACGACCGTTTTGATTTGGCTACTGAGGTAGGCGGAAGGGAGGTGTCGCCGCCAATGCCTGGAACCAAACCCTGCAAGGTAAAGGGCCTCAGGAGCTGGAAGCCGCACTCCCTATGAAATTCCTTCGCACCCGTGAGAACCTGGGAAATAAAAGCGACAGGTACACCAGACCGAAGTTCCAGGGAAATCCTGGCATCGGAGAATTACACATAAGGGTCTCTAGACTACGAGCAGTAAAGGATGACTTGAGAAATAAGTATGGCCGTCCTGGGGACAAAGTTCAAAGTGTCCCCAAGACTCCAGGGCAAAGGATGTGTCCGTGGAGACACCATACCCCATGGTAAATTGCCTGCCTGCCGAGACTCCCGGCCTCCCACTTATTAATGCCGGAATAATGGACAAAGGTATGGGAACGACACGCTGCTCAGGCCATAACACGGTCGACTCTCACACTGCTTTCGGACCGCGTGTTCCCCTTGATGCTACAGAAATGCAACAGCCGTGGCATTATATGACTGATTGTCTAGAGTATTCCTGATCAGGACCTGCTGGCCATCATGCCACATCCTGTGCACCCTGAGCACCGGATTGAAAGAACAGTCTTCTTGGGAGGACCCAAAAAGATCCTAAGGATCCTATCAATCCGAATCCATCTAACAGACTAGAACCTGTCAGGACCGGGGTCCAGGACCCGGTGAACGACAGACCTTACTCCTGACTGTTTGGCTAACCACTGTGAGAGAATAGACATGTGGGGGTTTGGACAAAGTGATGGTCTGCGAGTCCAATAACCTGGGAACCAGCTCCTGTCAGGAGAATATCGCTCTGGAGATGTCGAGAGTAGAGCATGTAAACAAATCTACCCCGAACGTTGGTACCCCCGTATTCCAGAAGCCGCATGTAACTGAGAAGGGAAAACTTCTCTCCGCTCCAGGCGCATCTTTTTCCTGCACTGAAATGGGAGGGCCCTTTCCTCTGGTAGGAGAAGACCCTGTGGAACCCAGTATAGAAGCTAAGGTCTTAAACGTATCTGCTGTGGCAATTTGAGTGGGGACCTATGAAGTTTCTGCATTCAGACGTGTGCTGTCAAGAACCGGATGGCAATCTATCTGTGAGAGAGAGCTGACGGAGCCCTCGGAAAGTGGTTGCCCAGACAGGGTACTATCGTGACTCATCGTAGCCCTGCCATGACCGCCATAACCTCGGAGGCCCACGAGGTGCAATGTGCAGAATGAAAAGGCAGGACCCTGAGCCGAAATTGAGATTTCTGTACCACCAAAGGGAAAAAGACACCGGTGCCCCCTTCTCGACTGGTATTATTATTATTATTATTATTATTATTATTATTATTATTATTATTATTATTTATAAGGCGCCACAAGGTTTCCGCAGCGCCGAACACAGTATAAACAATGGACAGTACAGGGAATAACAGTACAGAACAATAAACGAGTAATACCGAGACTTCAGATGCTCCAGGAAAATCAAGAATATTGAGGTTGGAGCAGAAGAGAAGGTAGAGAGACAGGAGGGAGAAGGGCCCTGCTCATTAGAGCTTACATCCTAAAGGGAGGGCAACAGACAATCGGCACAGAGGGAGTCAGAGGAGGGGAGCAAGCGCACCCTTTTCAAAGGAGGATCCAGGAGATGAGAGCGAGCATGGAAAGAGGGTTAAGTGGAGGGCTGGAAAGCTTTGAGGAAGAGATGCGTTTTGAGTGCCCGTTTGAAGGAGCACAAGTTAGGGGATAGACGGATGGAGTGAGGGAGGTCATTCCAGTGCAAGGGGGCAGCTCAGGAGAAGTCTTGAATTCTGGAGTGGGATGAGGTTATTAGAGTGGAGGAGAGGCGACGGTCATTGGCCGAGCGCAGGGAACGGGCGGGAGTGTGGATGGAGAGGAGATTGGAGATATAGGGGGCAGTAGACTGGGAGAGGGCCTTGTAGGTGAGGGTAAGAAGTTTGAAAAGAATTCGATAGGGGAAGGGGAGCCAGTGAAGGGCAAGGCAGAGAGGGGAGGCAGAAGAGGAGCGGCGAGAAAGGAAGATAAGCCTCGCCGCCGCATTAAGTATAGAACGAAGGGGGGCAAGGCAAGAGCGGGGGAGGCCGATGAGGAGAAGATTGCAATAGTCCAGCCGGGAAATGATGAGCGCGTGGATAATAGTTTTGGTTGCTTCATTAGATAGGAAGGGCCATGTAAGAAGACCTCCATGATGCATATTGAAGGCATGGGCTCCCTCTGTTCAGTACCTGCAGTGACTGTGCGTAGTGACTACATCCAAAACAAGAGAATGCAGGCCTGCCTGTTGAGGGACTGCCAGTTTAAATGGAATGAAAGGATCCATCTGTGGGCCATTAAGAGGTAGGAATAAAATAACCCCAACCCTTGGGAATACCAAGTATATAGGTTTCTTACTTAACTGCACCTGTGTAGATACTATGTGATCCTATAGGAGCCAAGAAGTGAGTACGTGATGAGGTGCCTCGACTCCGGGAGGAAGGGTTTAAGATGGCCCTAGACGTGGCCTAGTGGAGCCAACAAGAAGAGATGCACTCTTACCCTCCGTGGCCCCTGGCGACTACACTGGAATTCTGCAAAATATGAGAAGCTCGTTATTGGAATGTCTTCTAGAATACCTCTGTGTAACTACTCTGACCATGGCTGAACAGGCCTATTTTGAAAACCCAACGAAGACCCTGTTGAGTGTGAACACACTGCCAGTCAACACTTAGGCTGAGTGGAGGCCAGATTATACTTTCTGTCAGAGAACACCTTCCATGGTCGCCTGCCCTACGTAGGAATAGCAGAATAAATTAATAGACGAGGCACAGGTTTGTCAACCCCAGAGGTTCCTTCCCATCTAACTCTCTTTTCTCTGCCCGGAGAGGAAAAGGATGAGAATCTTGCCAGTGTAATAATAGTTTATTTGGCTTAATGCCAAAGGTCAGACACCCTGCCCAGGGCCGCAGACTCAAGCTCTTCAAGTTAACAATGTTTTTGTCAAAAAAATCGAGATGCAACTAGCCATCCTCTACCGAGGAATGCACAATATCCTGATCCTGACGGGACAACTCTGAAAACCAAAATTATGCTTACCCGTGTGAGATGGTAAGAAAATGTGTGCATGTCTGGGTGGTCTCAGACCGAGACAGAGACATAGCTGCTTCTATCTGGGAAGATATGCCTGCGACAGATTTGATCTGTGTGGGCTGAGTGTGTGTAGAAGCGTGAGAAGAAGGGGAATTCACGTACCTTTTTAGACCCCAACATCACCTTAGTTAGTTCGGCCATTGATGCTGCCTGTGACTTGGCTTAGCACGGCTTGTCCAGAACTGCTGACACCGAAGTGGGAGCAACTGGTTCGCAGACTAAAGCATCGCAAGCTGCACCGAGAGCAATTGGGCTAAGCTATTCAAAGAATATTATAAAATAGAAATTATATTTAGCACATATAGGGGGGTATTCAATTGTTTGTTTTAACGCGCTAAAACCAAAAAAAAACGAGCGCTCTAAAAAAACTTCATATTATACGGTAATTTTGCGCGCGTAAACAGTTAATACGGTACTTACTCGCTGCCAGCGGGCTGAATTTCAGCTCGCTGCTCAGGGAGCTGCGAGATGAAATTTAGCGAGTAATTACCGTATTAACGGTAATATTTTTAGAGCGCTCGTTTTTTTGGGGTTTAGCGCGTTAAAACAAACAATTGAATACCCCCCATATAATGCAGCTTAGACGTACTAGCGGGCCCGTATGAAAGACAATGCTAGGAAAAGTATCACAGAATAAATCTGTATGTAATCTTGGTACATATATAATGCGGTATAGCTGAACTAGCAGGTACCTTAACCTCTAGGGGTGCCCTATAATACAATGCTAGGAAAGGTGTTACAGAATAAATGTTATATTTTGGGATATATAGATATATATATGTAAATAATTATTTGCAATACGGGGGTAGTAGCTGGTTTCCTACTTTGAGATGACTCTGTATATTGTCTATGCGGTACATATACAATGCAGTGCAGACATAGCAGCGGGTCTCTTAACCTTGGAGGTCTCCCTTTTTTCTCTCGCTCTCTCTTTTTTTTTTTTTTACAATACAAGTCTAAATATAATATAAATATCCATGTATATATTCTCCGTATAGTAGGAGTTTACCAAGTGTGTATATTCTAGGTAATCCTAACATTATCCAACAATCCCCAGACTCTAGTCCTGTATATTTTACAACAGATTAAACAGGCTTACCATTCACTGTAAATATGTATAGAAACACAGTACCAGGATAGTAGCTGAGGAGAGGCAAAGCAGGGAAGCATCATGCACTCAGTGTCTCTGTGTTCAAAGATGGCAGCCGTCCGCGACAGGAAGCTGATAGGGAAGGGAAGGAAGTGACCCTTGCAGATCCTCCCCTATTATGGCTGCCTCCGTGTATCGCCAATCAGCTCATATTAACATATGACTGTCGGTTTTCAGAGTCCCCACGCATTAACTGCCCAGACTGCGTGCGCTCCTCAAAACAACTGAATCGCCTCCTAAAGAGAGCGTTCGTTCCTCCACTGCTCGTGTCTAGGGGTGGGGTGATCTTGCCGGCATGTTGGGCGGGCGGGAAGAGAGGCTGCTACAGCTTCACTTCCACCCACATTTAAAGCAATGTGGCCGTGACCGTGTATATGGCCAATAAATATATAATATTTTTGCCCCACAATAGCTGTTGCCATTGGCAGACATACAAACAGTGGCCGGTCTGAGACTGCCGGCAGAGGTGCCAAGTAACAGAGACCAGGCTGCTGCTTACCCGCGCTGGGACCCAGAGTGAACAGAGCTGCAGTCTTATTTACTTCTCTGGGTTTTTGGATCGAGTCATGCACTACACCTGAAAAGGAATTTAAAATAAAAACATGAAAAATCTACAACTAATTCAAGTATAACAAGTATAGGCAGGAACCTATACCGAAGTGACCTATGTTCTAGGCACTTAGAAAAAACTGAGGTCTGAGCTGGATAGGAGGGGCGTAGTAGGGGAGAAGTGTAAGGAAAAAACAAGTTAAGTGCCTAAACTCCTAGGCCCACCTACTTTACCCAATGTCTCGCGATGTCCCCCAATGGTAGGAAAGAGAAATTACTATACATCTATACTCATTGCTAGCAAATAGGAGTATATTAGTAGCTGGGATGCAAGTATCATAATTATAGTATTCTACTTAAAAATCCTTTTTTGTTTCACATAGACTTATTACAAAATACTACTTTTGCCTGTCATAGATTAGTTAGTATTCTTGTACTTTATATATCAATCCTGTTTCTTGTGTGACTGTCTATATTGCCATTTATTATGACACTTCCCCATTCTGAATATGTCTGATAAGGTAAAGACACCACGAGCAACATATTTCACTTGTCTAATCAGTAACTTAACTTTACACTTTGAACAACAGGACCCGGGGGCGCTTTATATTGATTTTGACGTGGGGGCGTAGACCACACAGGCACAGAGTAATGTACCACCACTACCAGAGCCACCAGAGTGGGCATCTTCTCTGGCGCAATCTGTTGCCACACTGGTGCAACTGCTTACTAAGCCTGCAGAGAGTTACCAGCAGCTAACGCTGTTATCTCCTCCACTTCAGTAGACATTGCCCCTCCTTGGACAGTCACGATACCAGTGACCACTGAGACAGCAGAATTAGCAGCGGCTGGTCCATCATGCTCTCTTGCTAACTCAGGCCCTTCTCTGGGAAATCCAGCTTGGTCCTCATCCCTGGTCAGTCCTAGGTCGGTTAAACCGTTTCTTGGACTCACCATGACCTGTTTTGAAATAAACGTTTCACGTCTAACCCTCTCCCTGTTCCTCTCAGATTTCGAGAGATGATCAGAAGAGCAGCGGGGGGGCCCTTTCCTGACTGATTCTGCACAGGTCAATGACCTGGAAGAATCCCCTAGAAATCAGTGCATTGACAACCTGATATTGGCATTGCATCAAGACATGGACCTCATGGATTTAAACAAACCAAATTCTTCAGAAGACGCGCTATCCATTTTCCATCATCTATGGAGCTAATGGAGATCGCAGAAGCTGCTTGGAAGCAGCCGGATCGGAAGTTTACTATTCCACAGAGATTCCTAGCCCTGTCCCCATTACAGGAAGAGGATATGACCCATTGGGAACAGATCCCAAAGTTGGTACTCCGGTTGCACACTTGGCGTGCCACACTACACTTCCGGTGCCAGGAACAGCCCTGCAGGATGCTTCCGATCATAAAGTAGTGGAATTCTTAAAATCCATTTACGTAGCGGCAGACACCTCCTGATAGGCCTGTAATGTCCAGCCTCCGTCTGTTCTTTGCAACCTCCCTGCCCTGCGACCCAAAAAAGAGATGGGCAATTGGACTCTGTGTCGCCTCTTCTTTCTGCCGGAGTCATCGGCCTGGTTCTAGCCAACCAGAAAGGGCAGGGTTTCTACTCAATCCTCTTTCTGGTCCCGAAGCTGGATGCCTCTTTCTGACCCATTCTAAATATAAAAATGTTGAACTGATGAGAACCGAGTGTTCATCTCGGGCATCTAGAACGGGAAGGCACGCTATCTGAGCCGACATGCTGTAATACCAGGGGAATGATCTCTTCAGCCGCAGGTCTTCCAGTCGCTTGTCCTTAGATGGGGGCGTTGAGGCACAACCGTAAGGTTCTCAGATTTTGCGCAAGGGACCACCTGGCGGCAGCCATCAACGTCGTGGCAATGCCCTGGGACTTCCAGTTGGGGTATCTGCGTTCCCCCTCCCCCCCCAATTCCCATGATTCACCGCGTTCTCGACCTCCTTCACCAAGGACCATTCCGTTATCAGGACCTGCCTCGGCCGACTTTAACAGCATGGTTGTTGAAGCCTGGGATCTCAACCTAGTATTAAATATGCTTCAGGGTCCCCCGTTTGAAGCATTGTATTCTGCAGAATTCAGATTTTAATGTGGAAAGTAGTGTTCCTGCTGGCGATTTGTTCTGCTCACAGAGTGTCGGAGTTAGGAGCCCTTTCGTGTCTTGAGCCTTATCTGGTATTTAACGATGACAGAGCAGTTCTCTGTACGATTCCTTTGTTTGTTCCGAAGATAGTTTTGGGCTTTTCATGTGAACCAAGAAATTGTGATTCCAGTATTCAGAGAGGACATCATCCGGACCAAATTCTATGGAATATCTGGATGTGGTCAGGGCTCCACGGATTTATGTGCGGTGCACCTCCCACAGTCGACGCACAGATTCTCTATTTATTTTGTTCGGTTACTATAAACGAGGATGACCAGCCTCAAAGCACTCCATTGCCAGATGGATTAAATCCGTTTCTCTGATTCCATCTGTGTACACTGCGCTCCCTCCCTTCTGATCTTCCGCTGTATGGTCTTTGGTTGACCTTTCTTCCTTGGGGCTTTATAATTAAACTGAGGAGCTACAGGGGCTTGCAGAGGGGAGGGGTCTGTCAGCAATGATACATTTAACTAGTTAAGTGCCAATTCCACGCTCCCCTCATACAATTCACGGTAGCAGTGTTCCCCAGGTGGAATCGGAGAAATGGATTTATCGCAAGTATAAAAATCCTCCTTCCTCCCCCCTCTCCTCTCTTCTGTACTACTGTTTCTGTGTTTTGGGCTTTGTTAGTAAGTACTAAAGATTTCCTGGCAAACAATGGGCTATAGAGTGGGAGGAGCTTTGATTTTCATTTTTTTTTGGAAGGAATTTCAAATGTGCCAAAGCTTCTACTCCATTTTCTATGGTATACAGTATCAGTATATAAGTTCCAGTGTACCCCATTGGCCTCAGAGCAAAGGATTGAACACAAGTACAAAAATTCCATTTCTCTCTCATCCTATCTGGGGGACACTGCTACCATGGTGTTGTATTTGGGGAGTGGAGTTTGGCACTTAACTAGTTAATGTGCCATGCTGACAAACCCTCCCCTCTGCAACCCCCCCTGTAGCCTCTTCAGTGTTTAGTTAAGTGCCCAAGACAGTTGGGCTTATTGTCACCTAGTGTGTGTGCGGGGATGGTCGCCTTCTCTACTGCTAGGCAACGGGATGTTACAAGGCAAGGGTGGCTCATAAATCGGTACAAATTCCAATTAACTCCATGCCAGAGAATGACCTTTCTGGGACTAATAATGGATATTAACAAACAAAAGGTATTCCTTCCAGAGGACAAATCTCGATCCTTGTGGGGCACTACAACACGAGTTCTGACCACACACCGGTGGTCCTCTTATGCATGTGCCTACTAGGAAGGGTGGTGTCGACCTTTCAGACTCTTCCTTTTGGTAGACTAAACTCTCGCTGCTTCAAATGGAATCTCTTAAAGAAGTGGTCAGAATACCATAAAAAATTAGAACGCCAACTCATACGCTTGTCACCAGATGCGAGACAATCCCTCAGATCATCATCATCTATTTTCATCACTAATTCCGCAGCTCTGTACAGAGAACTTAATTCACATCAGTCTCTGCCCCATTGGAGCTTACAATCTAAATCCCCTAGCACACACACACAGACCGAGAGATATTAAGGTCAATTTAATAGCAGCCAATTAACCTATCAGTATGTTTTTGGAGTGTGGGAAGAAACCAATGCAAACATGGGGAGAACATGACCCCAGTGCTGTGAGGAAGAAGTGCTAACCACTAAGCCACCGTGCTGCCCCCAGATGGTGGATGGTCCAGGACAATTTGGTAGTCGGCAGGTCCTTTGCCCCATGGTCCTGGATCTTAGTATCCTCAGACGCCAGCTTACGGGGATGATCGGCTGTGGTCCTTCATTTGCGACTTCAGGGACTCCTTGTCCACTCTGGAGATCTTTCTCTTCCCACTAACATATTGGAACTAAAATCCTTGTTAATGGCCTTACAGGGCACCCAGACGGCCCTTAATGGGCACCCGGTCAGTCTGCAGTCCAACAACGCCGCAGCGATGTCTTATGTCAACAAATGTGGGCACCAGGAGTGCAGGAGCAGTGAATGTGGCGGCTCAGATCTTGACCTGAGCTGAAAACCACGTGCCCTACGATCCGCAGTCTTTATTCCAGACAGCCAGAACTGGGAAGCAGACTATCTAAGCCGTCATGCGATACTGCTGGGGGAATGGTTTCTCCATCCAGAGGTCTTCCAGTCTCTTCTATTACAGTGGTGGACCCCTGACTGGGACCTAATGGTATCTCGTCACAATCGAACGTTCCAACACTTTTGGTCAAGAGCAAGGGATCCTTTGACGATGGCCATCAGTGTAATGACAATGCCCCGGGACTTCAGGTCAGGTTACCTGTTACCTCCCATTTCCATGATTCTGCGCGTCCTTCGAAGAGTCAGGCAGGATTGGACTCCCAGTTATACTGGTGGCTCCAGCTTGGCTGCGGCGAGTCTGGTATGCAGAAATTCTGTTGATGGTGGTAGCTCCAAGTCTTCAGTTACCTCTTTGAGAAGACCACCTTCTACAAGGACTATTCCGACATCAAGACTTACTTCGGCTGAATTTAACAGCATGGCTGTTGAAGCCAATCTTTGGAGGTCTAGAGTGTTCTCTCAACAAGCATTAGACACCCTCCTTCTTGCTAGAAAACCAGTCATTTGCCACTTCATCTGGCCTACTTACATTAGATGGTGTGTGCCACACAGCTTCCTTCCACGCCTCAAGGGTTTTTGCTTTTCTCCAGAATGGCCTGGATGAGGGCCTTGGCCTGGGTTCTTTAAAAGTGCAGATCTCGACCCCTTCTGTGTTTTTTCACCTTCGCCTGGTAGACATACCGGACATCAGGGCCTTCCTGCAGAAAGTCCTGCATATCCAACTTCCATATGTTCCGCCCACGACGCCCTGGGATCTCCTTCTGGTCCTTAATATGCTTCAGTCGTCTCCCTTTGAACCGTTACATATTACTGAATTACAGTTCTTAACATGGAAAGTTGCTTTTCTACTAACTATAGCATTGGCTCGTAGAGCTTCCTTCCTAGTTGGGTGCTCTCTCATGTCGTGAACCATATTTTGTTTGACAATAATGGGGTGGTTCAAAGAACCGTTACCACTTTCCTGCCTAAAGTGGTTTCCAGTTTTCATGTTAACCAAGAAATAGTGGTTCCGGTGTTCACAGGGGAGCTACAATCTTCAGGAACATGCTCTATGGAGTTTCTGGATGCGGTCAGAGCTCTCTGAATTTATGCCCATAGGACACCAAAGATTCACCACACGGATTCCTTATCTGTTTTATTTGACTCCTCAAAACGAGGATGGCCGTCCTTAAAGCAATCGATTGCTAGGTGGCTTACGTTGATTATTAAGCAGGCTTATATAAATGCTAACCGACCAGTGCCAGATCGTATTGTTGCCCATTCTACCCGTTTGGGGGGGGGGGGGGGGGTGTTCTATGCTGCGCGAAGTAGGGCCTCAGCGGACCAGTTAAGCAGAGCAGGCGCTTGGTCCTCTGTCCATACTTTTACAAAATTTATCCATTCAATGTATTTGCGTCTGCAGACTCCAGTTTTGGCCGTAGTGCTCCACGTGCCGGGCTGTCGGAGCAGTCCCTCCCTTAATGGGGCTGCTTTAGAATGTCCCTATGGTGGCAGTGTTCCCCAGATAGGATGAAAGAGAAGAGGATTTTTATACTCACGATAAATCCGTTTCTCTGATTCCATCTGGGGGACACTGTGTTCCCTCCCTTCTGCTGTTTGGTCTCTGGTTGATTGACTCCCCTTCCTTGGGGCTTTCTACTTAAACTGAAGAGGCTACAGGGGGGTTGCAGTGGGGATTGGTTTGTCAGCATGATACATTAACATGTTAACTAGTTAAGTGCCAAACTCCACTCACGCAACCCCATGGTTGCATTGTCCCCCAGATAGAATCAGAAAAATTGTTTTATTTTTGTGTATAAAAGTCCTCTTTTTATCATCAGCACTTATTCATCAGGATCGGTTACCGGTTGATTACTTCTCTTGATTAATTGGAGAGCATATTAAGAATAAATGTGGTTAGGTTTTTATTTGCACTTCAGCTTCTTGTCCTCAGTGAAGGACACGGTGCTGCTCATGTCTGCGCAGAGGGATGATCTGCTTTTTGTTTTTTTCATTTTGTTACAACTATCTTAGGCAAATTGGGCTCTTATATGGTATGCCTCTTGTATCCGGGATTACTGTTAATAGTCCTTTTTAATTTTTAAAATTTTTTAAGAAGTCTTAGAGGAGAAATTAAAGTAGACATTCTAAGGGCATTTTTATGATCTATGATGCACCACTAATTTGTGCACTCACTTTTAATAGTTGCTTTGTTTTGTTTGCAGTCTTTATCTATTATATCTTATTTTATTTTAGACTGTTAAATGTATTTGAGTAAATATTAATAATCTTCTGCTATGCACCCTTAGCGTTCTTGAGGTTGAAAAGACATTGGTGCTGGCTGAGAGAGGAAGTGGAGAGGATGACAATGACGTAGAGCTTTTAACAGCTGGAACTAAATTCCGAGTTTTGGCTACCATGAATCCTGGTGGAGACTTTGGAAAAAAGGAGGTAACTGTCTTGTAAATTGGGTTAACAACTCTAAATTCTCCCAAATCTTGTATTATTTATGTTTGAGATTTTTTAAATCAAAATTTATGTAGATATTCAGAAAATTCTAAAGGATTCACAAGCTTTCTATCAGCACTGTACAAAAGTAATTAGAGATGTCCATAATAACCTAGGCAACTGGCTCTCGAAGACTGAATCAAAATGTATGTCAAGATCATTTGCGCCTTGCCTATCAGATTCTGAGCATTGTCTGATTTGGAAGATCAAGTGGGCAAATTCTCAACTGCAACCTTCTCAATAAAGACTCTTTTTTTGGATTCCTTATCAATACAAATGTTGCAAATGTTTCTGAGGAGCAAGACAAAATGCAAAAATTATAAAAGGCCTCATAAAAGCAAAAGTCTTTTGAGTCTTTTTGATTGTTTGTCAATGAGACTAACCAGGTTGCCCTTGACTCAGATGTAATTAATTAATTAAGGTCTTTTAAATATTTTATTAGGGATGAGCGGGCTCGGATATCTGAAATCCGAGCCCACCCGAACCTTGCCGATCCGGGTATTCCCGCCAATTGCAAAACTGAAAGCGAGGCTCCGAGTCATAATCCCGTTGTCGGATTTCGCGATACTCGGATTCTATAAATTCCCCGCCTGCCGCCGCCATCTTTACTCAGGCATTGATCAGGGTAGAGGGAGGTTGTGTTAGGTGGTCCTCTGCCCTGCTATATTCTGTGCTGTGCTCAGTCCAGTGGTGCTGTGTCCTGTGCTCTGTCCTTCTAAGGGCATTGTTATTTCCCCATTATTCCCAAGTTATAAAAAATGTAAAAAAAAGTTATAAAAAAATAAAATAAATAATTATAAAAAAAAGAAATTAAAAAAAAATATCCAAAAACAATCCTGCAGTATAAGTCCATTGGTACTGCAATATTACAAAGTTCACTGATTCTGCAGTATAAGTCTACCAGTGGTACTGCAATATTACAAAGTTCACTGATTCTGCAGTATAAGTCCAGTGGTACTGCAATATTACAAAGTTCACTGATTCTGCAGTATAAGTCCAGTGGTACTCTCCTGTGCCGCATATAATTTTTAAAGGCTTTGCCGAGAGTGTGTGGCTTAGGGGTACGCTCTCTTGTGCTACATATAATGGAAAACAAAAATTTGGAGGATAAAGCTGCGAGGAAAAAGCTCAGTTTTCCTAAAAGACCCGCTGGCGGGGATGCTGATAACATCTGGTCCGGACTGAAGGACCTGCCAATCATTGCAGACATGTCTACTGTTGCTGCATTGGATGCTGTGACAATAGAAAAAATGGTGGAGGATTATTTTGCTGACACCATCCAAATAGACATGTCAGACAGTCCATATTGTTACTGGCAGGAAAAAAAGGCAGTTTGGAAGCCCCTGTACAAACTGGCTCTATTTTACCTGAGTTGTCCCCCCTCCAGTGTGTACTCGGAAAGAGTTTTTAGTGCAGCGGGGAACCTGGTCAGTGAGCGGCGAAGGAGGTTGCTTCCTCAGAACGTTGAAAAAATGATGTTCATAAAAATGAATTATCAATTCCTCAATCAAGTACAGCACTGCCCTCCAGATAGTACAGAGGGACCTGTGGTTGTGGAGTCCAGCGGGGACGAATTGATGTGTGAGGAGGAGGAAGTACACACTGTAGGGGGGATAGGAATCAGAGGTTGAGGATGAGGACGACATCTTGCCTCAGTAGAGCCTGTTTTGGACTAAAAAACAATATTGTGAGGTGTTCAGAATAGACTGGGAATTAGTGGAAATGATTGTTATTGAATGTTATTGAGGTTAATAATAGCGTAGGAGTGAAAATAAACTAAAAAACTTGATTTTAACACTTTTTTTATGTTTGTTTTTTTTCAAAATAAATCCAAATCCAAAACCTTTAAATCCGAACCAAAACCTTTCGTCAGGTGTTTTGCGAAACAAACCCAAAACCTCAAGGAAATCCGAATCCAAAACACGAGACACCAAAAGTGGCCGGTGCACATCCCTCCCTATATTTTATAAAAAGGCAAATATGTCCAATCCATCTATACAATACCATATAAAGATTTGTTAAAAAATAATTGTCAATTGTTCACCTCCATCATGGTACTTGACTGTAATTCTTCAAGCATTAACTAAACAGCAGTAGAAGTTCATGGACAGTATTTGTCTTTATGTTCTTACTTTCAAAAAAGTAATTCTGATCACAGCTACATCTACATGGCAAATGCAGAAACTGCATTTCAGGACCCTTTCTGAGAATCTTGAGAATTATGTACTGCTTATTTCTCTATCCTCCTCTAGGGGACATTGGCGTATTGAGTAGGAAAAGGGCAAATTGGTACTTTTAAAAAACTTTGTTCACTAGCCCTAGCTCCTCCATTTCTATACCCCACTTTCTGTTGACCTCAGTTTATGTTTAGCCAAGTCCCACAGAAAGAGGAGACAATAGAGAAAACAACAGGAGATGAGAGAGAAAGCAAACCATTCTCCAACACCATAATACATCATGTCATACAACAGAAGAAACCATGGCGTCAAGGGTGGATGCCCAGTGTCCCCAATAGGCTAAGAGATACGGGTTTTACGCAAGTATAAAATTCCTATTTACTCTATCCTCCTTTAGGAGACACCGGGCACAATGCCGCAATCACAAGTCGAAATGCTGGGAAGAAACGGTGAAGCACTTTTCTTCCAAAACAAGCATCACTAGAAGCAAGCACATTAAACCTGTAAAACGGAGTGAATGTGGCCACCTGACACAGCTGCTCAGTCGAGGCAACATGCCATGCCGCCAAGGCAGCAGTCGCGGACCTTGTGGAGTGAGCCCTAAGATTCACTGGAACAGGCTGCCCAGCCCCACTATAAGCCTAAAGGATTACAGCCGTAATACACCTAGTAATAGTCACCTTAGAAGTTGGCCAGCGTCTCTTGTGCATCATACAGGACCCGAAGAGCCTCAGTTTTTCACATATCACAAGTCCTACGCACATAGGTAGGCAAACCACAGACCACATTGTGAGAACGAATAGAGACTTTGTCCTCCAACAACAGACACTTAGACAAGGCAGAAATGATGATGTCCTTATTTAGGCGAAATCTAGACAATTTAGGGAGGAATGAAGGTTTGATCCAAAGAACTCCCCTATCCATATGGATTTCTTAGACCACTATTGTTCTGATTTCAAATGATGCTACCCTGATGGATAGCATGGGAAGAAAGATTGAGCATGCTTGAGTCCGTTTTTACGTTCAATTCACCCTCCCCCAATCTTCAATGAAGACATGGCTGTCCTGCAGACTAAGCCTTCATTCAGCCAACGGTGGTTTCTAAATTATGTCTTGATCAGGAAATTGTGATTCTAGTCTTAAATCAGTGAAGGTCTGCAGATAAAGAGGGTTCTCTTTGGATGTGGTAAGGACCCTAAGTGCCTATGTCCATAAGACCTGTGAAGTAGGCAGGAAAAATGACCTCTTAGTGCTCTGATGACAACAAGAAGGAATGGCTGGCCTCTAAGCAGACCATTGCCAATTGAATTACTTTGGGAATTTGCCAGGCTTACATTGGGGCAGGTAAGTATGTCCCAGGAAATGGGACAGCTTTTTTGTCTTCTACCAGGCCTGAGGGTGCTTCCTGGGTGACACTGCATAATGCCTGTGCTGGGCAACTTCATCGGACAGATACATGGGATTTTTATACTTCATTAAATCCTTTTCTCTGCTAACCCCCACACATACACACACACTCTGTGGCCCTGGATGCCCACTCTTAACACTCTGTTCTGTTTTTTTTTTTTTTTTGTTGTTTACTGTTTTTATTCTTGAAGTTTTAATTATGGTTATTTAGTAGGTGAACCTTTCTCTTGATTCAACTTTTCATAACACTGAAGGACCAAAGTATGTAATATGTAAAAACAGATTGACTGGCCTCATTTAATTTTATGTACTGACTTGTGATCAAGTTTGTTTATTTTTGTACAATGACTTTGTTGATGAACTATGTTTAAGGTCTAAAAATGTGTTTTCCTCTGTTGTTGAAAAATAACAATTTTTGTGGTTTTCTTAACAGCTTTCTCCGGCCCTGCGTAACAGATTTACAGAGATTTGGTGTCCACAAAGTAATAATCGACTTGATCTAGTAGAAATCGTCAAACACAATCTAAATCCACTTTTGTCTCTTGGCTTCCCAGATAACAATGGTAAGATATTTTATCAAATAGTATTGGGGCAGGGGATTTTTAGCTGAAGAACTAAAGCCATTTTAACTGTAATTATTATGAATAAACATGTCTTGCAATAATCTTACTGTATACGTTTTACTGTATACGTTTGAAATTGATTGTCAATGAACCACAGAAAGTATTTTACTGAACTACCATTGTTCTACCATTTGTTTTACTAAATACCAGAATCTACTTTCCTGTTTATAGTAGTTAAGGTATTTTTTATTGGCAGGAAACCTGAAGGACAACCTATGTTCACTCCACCTCGGTACAAAGATTTTTGTCTAATAGGACTTGGAAAAATTGTGCTTGCCTCATGAGATTGAAAGTGGCTGAATACACTAGGTTTATTTACTTGCCATAGAACAGACATAGCTTTCATTCTTGGCGGATATAAATTTCTGTTAATTGATAGAGTATGGCTTCTGTGTCCTTTTTTAAGCTTCATTAATGCTTATTTTCTCTTTCATCCATCTGAGGGACACTCCTTAACCATGGGGTTGAGTCGGGAGGAGGAGTCTGGCACCCAAAGAGTTAACTTTTTTCAGCTGACAGCATATCACCCCCGCCAATTCCCACATACCTCAGTTTGAATTGGGTGCCCTTGGAAGAAGGTTGCACCTGAAGAGCTCCAAGAGAGACAGTGAACAGGGTTCACTGGTTATAGGTTTTTTCCTTTTCTTTTGCAGTTTTTTTCTTTTGACAGTGGCGAGAGGCTCCGTGTAAAAGGAGCTGACTCGTGGGAGAAGCGCCTGTCGGGGGGGGAAGGCGGCCCCACTGACAGAGAGGTAAGAAGCGCTTCTCACAGCGTGAAGCAGTCGGCAAGAGACTCTCCCCGCTGATGCAGGACGGGCGCTGCCATTAGGCAGAGAGCGCCTTTACTGCTGAGGTTCCCCGGAAGCCAGCTGGAGTATACCAAGTTCTTCCTCCCATGGGGATGGCAGTGAATTCTTGAGGATGGCGCGCTTTGAATAGCACTAGCGGGGAACACATTCTAACAGGTTTTCCCCTAATATAAGAGAAAGGGCAAAACGCTGTTAAAGTAAACAACACAGAAGAAGAGCCAGTGGAAGGGGAATGTGTTTGAGGAACACCGCTCTCCCCCCCCCCCCCCCCCCCCCCCTGCTGAGTGAGCACGTGGAAGATCCCTTTTGGCGCCAAAGTTCAAAAGGAGGACAGATGCAACAGTCATTTGGAGAGAAGTGCACTGTTGACACATATCTTCCACGCTAAGTATTACTTTGTTTCTTCTGTGTATGCATGTGTATTATAAGACAATGAGGTGTTGAGAGAACTGTGTTTAAGGAAAACTATAAAGTTCTCCAAACCTGTCTTATTTAATCAGAAATACTATGATATGTTAAATAACCTAGTCTGTATTTTCTGATAAAGGTTGTGGAAGTGTTTGGGCGTGCCAAACATATTGTCTGTTCCAAATGTAATGCTAAATGGGCCCAGGTGTTCTGTGCTAATTGCAGTCATTACTGAAAAACCTGCTGCAGCCTTTCAGCTTGACTAATTATACCTTATACTCTCTATATAGAGGAAAAGGAACAGAAATACTATCTTTTGACTGGTTCATAGATAAATATGTACCTGTATTTTGCGGTATGGTAGCAAAATGTGAGAAAGATAAAGCAACAGGATTTCACCTAAGTAGAATGGGGAAATCGCTGTTAGCAGAGACACAGAAGGAGATTCCAGTGGTAGGGGAAAGTGTTGAGAAGCACCTCTTCCCCTCCCCCGCTGAGTGAGCACGTGGAAGATCCCTTTTTGGCGCCAAGCTTTAAAAGGAGGACAGTTGCAGCAGTCATTTGAAGAGAAGTGCACTGTTGACACATATCTTTCCCGCTGAGTATCACTTTTATTTCTTCTGTGTGTATGTGTGTGCATGTGTATATTATAAGACAATGATGTGTTGAAAGAACTGTTGTTTATGAGAAAACTATAAAGTTCTCCAAGCCTGTCTTATTTAAATCAGAAATACTATGATATGTTAATATAATCTAATCTGTATTTTCTGATAAATTGGAGAAGTGTTTGTGAATTTTGAAACGTGATTTAGTTTTTCTTATCTTGTGATGGCAGATAAAAGCAAAATACGTACCAAACATAATGTCTGTTCAAAATGTAATGTTAAACTAACAAGTGAACGGCTGGATCAGGGGGGGGGGGGGGGTGGGGGCTCTGTGCAGCCTGCACTGTGGCTCCTGTGAAACAGCCTATAGACACCTCCACCATAACGGTAGATCCTCCTGAGTAGGCGGCTGCCTTATTACAGGGAGTTAATACCCTTGTAAATCTGTTATCTAAACCAGTTGAGATCCCAGCTACATCTGTGGTTTCTCAGGGTATAACAGTAGGAATGACAGATGAGTAATTTTCCTCAGGGGTCGGTGTATTTCCCTCCCCAGCCCTCCTGGGGGTTTCCCAGATGGGAGAGGTGGGTTGGTCAGCGGTGGCTAAAAGCCTGGACCGGCTTACCCATCTACTGGAGAACCCCAGACACAAGTGTAGTGTTAAAAGACGTAGACAAACAGCTAAAGCGCTGTGGTCAGTGTCAGACTCTGAGAGTTCCTCAGAGGAGGAGGGGGAATTGTTGGACGATTCAGATGTGTCCATTATAGAGTCAGAAGGAAACTCTAGGCACCAGGGTATGGACGACCTGGTAAGAGCTGTTCGTCAGACCCTGGGGTTTGCTGAAGTAGAGGAGACGAAGTCCTTGGACCGCTCCCTCTTTAAGAAGGCTTCTAAGCAGGTGGTCAGGTTCCCTCCCTCAGTTGAGTTGAGGGATACTGTAGAGGCCTCTTGGAAATATCCAGGTAAAAGGTTCTCTATGCCAAGGAAGTTTGGCGTATTGTATCCCCTTTAGGAGGAGGATATGACCCGTTGGGAACAGGTGGCAAAGGTAGATACACCTGTGGCGAGATTGGTTCGTCAGACTACACTACCTGTACCCGGGTCAGCGACCTTACAGGACGCGACTGACAAGAAATTAGAATCCCTGCTGAAGTCGATCTTCTCGGCCGCTGGTATTAGCCTCAGGCCAGCATTGTCCTCTACCTGGGTAGCTAGGGCCATGGAAGTCTGGGCAGGGCAGTTAGTCTGCCTTGCAGGATTCAGATTACTGCCTCTGGCCATGCAGCTAAGGGAGGCAGCAGGCTATGTATATGAAGCGGCCCATAATTCGGCCTCCATAGCTTCGTCTATTTCAGCTACAGCTGTAGTAGCTAGAAGGGCGTTATGGTTAAGGGCTTGGAATGCGTATTCAGAGTCTAAACAATCATTAGAATCCATCCCGTATACGGGTGGGATGTTATTTGGTCCAGAATTAGACTCTTGGATTTTACAGGCTTCAGGGGGCAAGAAGACGTCCTTGCCTGTAAATACTCCAAGACCTAGGGCTAGGCCTAGGTTTAGTTCTTTCAGACCGCCTCCTTACGGGGGCGGGTCTGACAGAGGCCAGACTACCAGTCCAGGGGCAGTGGAATCCAGGAGACAGTCCCGTAGGGGAAGGTCATCCTTTGCCCCTTTGGCGTGAAGAGCTTCTTCCGCCAAGCTGCCGGATAGACCAGCAGCATGACTACCACCCACCTCTGGTTTCAGAGGGTCGGGTGGGAGGACGGCTGCTTGGGTTTGCCCGGCAGCAGACAGGGTCCTCGGTAGACGAGTAGGTCCAGAATATCGTGATAGAATTCATGGGACCAGCTCACCTCAGGTTTTGAAAAAAATTACCTCGCTGGCTTCTGTCAAATCAGAAAGAGCTCAGGGCTGTTGATTTGCTTCATTCAGATGAAGCTATACAGGCTTAGAATGTCCAGTAAGGGAAAAGGTTTTAGTCGCACCCATTCAGGGTGCTAAGGCTAGACGAGTTGTTCAGTCTATGACCGAACTTCTAAAGTCTGAAAGGGTCACAGAGAATCCCTTGTCTAAAGAATGAGTTTCTTGAGACTAGTGAGGGACTTGGTACGCAGCAGAAGGTTGTCTGCACAGGACAATTTGAGGTCCTAGATGGAGTGGACAGGCAGGATCCTGTCAGACAAGAGGCTGTCAGTAGCCAGGTCTTTGAAGCTGCTGGGAAAGATGGTGACATCTTTCGCGACCTTACCCTGGGCAGGGTCCCACCCCAGAGGAGCATTCCTGTGTTCGAAGTACCAGTGGAGGAGGTAGGTCCTCAGCTGGTGGTTGCTGGACAAGAACCGAACAAAAGACAGGGAAGTCCCAGAGTTCTGCGCAAGAACAAGGGATCCACTGGTAAGGGACGTCCTAGCAAGGCCTTGGGGCTGCAGGTAAAACCTGCCCTACAGGGTCCCGTAGAGAGAGGACCCTCAGACTCCTGGAACAAAAACAAATAAATATTTGCACGTAGTGAGGGCATTACGTATATATGTTAAGAGATCTGCAAAGATACGTAAGACAGAGTCTCTATTTATATTATTTGACTTTTCCAAACGGGGATGGGCAGCATCTAAGCAAACTATTGCCAGATGGTTTACCCTGACTATCAGGGAGGCTTATGTCCGTATTAATCTCCCTGTGCCGAAACGTATTGTTGCCCATTCTACCCGGTCGGTTGGGTCGTCTTGGGCGGCTCGTAATGGAGCCAGCTGTGCAGAGCAGCCACCTGGTCCTCGGTCCATACCTTTAAGAAATTCTACCAATTTAATATATTTGCGTCTGGGGACGCCTCCTTTGGCCGTAGTGTTTTGCGTGCAAGGAGATCAGAGCGGTCCCACCCTTCAGAGGGATTGCTTTTGTAAGTCCCCATGGTTAAGGAGTGTCCCCCAGAAGGATGAAAGAGAAAACGGGATTTATACTTACGATAAATTTTTTTCTCTGAGTCCATCTGGGGGACACTTTGATCCCCCCCGTCTTTTCGTTGTTTTGTCTCCACTCCCCCCTCTGTTGATTGGCCTATCTTCCTAATGGCTTTTGTAATCAAACTGAGGTATGTGGGAATTGGCGGGGGTGATTTGCTGCCAGCTGAAAAAAGTTAACTCTTTAGGTGCCAGACTCCTCCCCCTGACTCAACCCCATGGTTAAGGAGTGTCCCCCAGATGGACTCAGAGAAAAAGATTTATCGTAAGTATAAATCCCGTTTTTTTGTAGCGCTCTATTTGCAATGGTTGTTTATAAATCAGTACCACATATAACATTTGTATATTTCCAGGCATAATTGCATTGTTGAATTAGTACCAAGGGCCCCAGGTTTTATAGAAGGTTTTTATAGTAATGTGCAGTAATTCGTATGTATTCCATAGATGCAGTACACCGGATTTTGTTGATGACTGCATTGAGCACTGTGCTGGTCATAAATGCTTATTTTGTTTTTGCACTTCTCTTTTATGTTGGGTATTGTACTATTTGTGTGCATGATCACTGCATAAAATGTTGTAAATATTAACATTAAAACTTCTGTTTAAATTGGTTAAGCCTCACTTGTAAGGACATCTTTGATAGGTGATTTATTTTTTGTACAGGCATATATCTAGAAAGGAAAAAGTTGAGATGTTTCTGTGTTTAACATTTGTTATCTTACAAAACTGACCACCTTCCTCTTCAGGAGCAGTGATAGCAGACTTAATCATGGACTTTATTGAATGGCTGACCAACCAAGATTTTGGACGTCGCTGCATTCTTAGTATTAGAGACATCTTGTCCTGGGTGAATTTCATGAACGTCACCGTAAAAAATGATTTATCAGATAAGCAAGATGACGAGACTAACCTCTGTACAATTACAGCTTTTGTACATGCAGCATGTCTTGTTTACATTGATGGCTTAGGATCAGGTGAGTTGGTTTGCATCTCCATGCTTTTGCATGTAAAAGTGTGTGTGTATATGTATGTATGTATATATGTATGTGTGTGTGTATGTATGTATATGTGTGTGTATATATATATATATATATATATATATATATATATATGTATATGTGTGTGTGTCAATTGAGAAGGGAATCACTTATTTGTATTCTTTCACATCAAGCGGTCACAAAATTGGACGGCTCCATTGTGGCTGGGAGCAGTATTTCAGGATTTAATCTGGTCTTGTTATTTTGCAGGCACTACTTTTTGCTCTGTCAATGCTGCCATATCAGCCCGAGAAGAGTGTATGCGCTTTTTAAGTGAAAAGCTTTCTGTTATCATACAAATTACTGAAGATGTGCAAACAGAGCTCCAGGTGTATGAGCGGGCCGTGCAGCGTAAGATCCATTGGATGGAGAACTCATTTGGAATCCACCCATTTTATATACCAAGGGGTAAAGGACACATTTGAACTAGAATGGCATTACTGTGATTATTTCAAGTTGCAAGATTACTTTACAGTAGACCTAAGGCTAGACATTGTGCATCAGTCGGTGCACTGTTTTACATTTGTTTTGCTTTGCTTTCAGGTCCTATATCTCATGGAGAAGATTTGACTCATTATGCACTTAATTCAGAAACCACTTCTATGAATGCTCAGAGGCTGATGCGAGCCCTGCAACTCCGCAAACCTATTCTGTTGGAGGGGTCACCAGGTGTGGGCAAGACCAGCCTCGTCACTGCATTGGCCAAAGCTTCTGGAAACAATCTTGTTAGGATTAACCTTTCTGAGCAAACGGTACTTTTATGTGCACCTTGTAAATATTTTACTGGGCACAGACAGAGTTGTGGTTCTCTGAAATTATGAGCTTGGTCAGCAACTTAGTCCAGGATTTAACGAATGACTGCACTCATTGACCACACACAATCTCGTGTTTCTGTTGTCACTGGCCAAGTTACCGTTTTTTGTTTTGTCATTGAACTTTTATTACATGCAGTTTATGATAATTCTTCACACGTTCACATTTTTGTATTTGGAGTATCAGAATGTAAACTGCCAATTGTCTGTGCTGTTGCTTTAATTTTGACCATTTTCTCTCATTGCTCTTTTACTCAAGGATGTGACAGATTTATTTGGCACGGACCTACCAATTGAAGGGGGAAAGGGTGGTGAATTTGCTTGGCACGATGGACCTCTGCTTTCAGCTTTAAAAGCAGGACATTGGATTGTACTGGATGAAGTAAGTAGCTTTCAGTAAACTATCCAGCCATCTTAACCTGCTCACATTCAGAAATAACAGCAGTTTGATTCTACTAGGTGTAAAGCCTTTGGTAAAAATGTAAGGAAGTTTTGACACATTTAAATAGCACATTCTCATTCCTCTACACATCCTATTGAGTAACAATTGAGACAGTTTGGTAATATGTGATGTCCCAGACCTGTAATACTGAAAGTTCATTTGGATCTTGTCTGTCACATAACAGATGCAAGGACAGATTTTCGGCAATAAATGCAAAATTATCTAGCAATCCCAGCTTCATTTTGCATACTTGTCTACATTTTGCACACTTGCCTCTAATATTTGATTGCCAGGTTAGCGGCCAAATGCTTGGCTAACTCGGTGCAGGCGTTCAGAGATCCGATGTTGCAGTTATCTAATAGAAGTGGCACGCATTTGGGGGCTAAGAGAGAGGCGGCTGAAGTACAGGGGAGAGGACCTGGATAGTAGAGCTACACACACACACGGCGCCATATGTATGTATGTATATATATATATGTGTGTGTGTGTGTATATATATATATATATATATATATGTATTAGTGTGTATGTACTTACTAATATACATCCTGTTATACAGTATTGGTATGTGGTATTATTTCTGTTTGGATAGCAGCATATTCACAGGGAATCACTGCATCCCAGAGTTTTGCTTGGGCATAATACATAGCATACAGTATATATGTAAGATACATCTTTTGGCTGGTAGAGATTAGATAGTATCTTTTGCAATATCTTTTCTTGTGTTGTATAATTGCTGAACTGTCTCCGTATATTCTATTCTGATATCCTTTTATAATGACTGATAAAGAGAAAGCACCTAAAGCAAAATACTTTGCTTGCTCAAAATGCAAGGCAGAATTGCCAAATGTACAGCAAGACCCGGGAGCGCTCTGCATCGATTTGTGAGGCAGGATCCCAGGTGTTGTAGAGCCAGGGTAGTGTTTCGCTGTTAACGAAAGAACCAGTGTGGGCTGTATCGCTGGCACCGTCGATGGGCAGCCTGGTGCAACTACTCACCAGTCAGGCAGAGACTACAGTGTTGTCTGTAGGTTTTCCTTCTACTTTCTACTTTCCTTTTCCTTCTACCTTGGCAGTGGTGGCAACCCTTTCAGTGGTGCTTCAACATCCGGTCAATGAAGTTGCAGATTTAGGAACCTTTGGCCCTTCATCTTCTATTGCTCTCCAAAGGGCCTCTGTAGGGGGGCCTGCTTGGTCCACATCTTTGGTTAGGGGAATTGATAGACTGAGTAAGATTTTATACTCTGAGATCTTTTCAGTCCAACAACAAACGGAAAAGAACTAATCATCCTCTTCTTTCAGTATCAGATTCAGAGATATCATCTGAAGAGGATGGAGAAACGGTTCTCAGTTCACGGATCTTGATGATTCTCATAGGAATCAAGGCGTTGAGGATCTGGTCCTGACAGTTAGAAGGACCTTAGACCTCTTAGACCTAGATGAGCCTACATCTGCGGATCAGGGTCTTTTTTTTTTTAAAATTAAAAGATGCAAGGTCTGTTTTCCTCCTCCCACTGAGTTGAGGAAAATTGCGGAAGCAGGTTGGTCACAACCGGACTGCAAGGTAGTCGTTCCTAAAAGATTTGTGGCATTGTACCCCCTACAGTTGGTATCTGTTTCCAATGGTTAACATCTTCTAAGAGTGGACACTCCAGTTGTACGGCTTGCGTGTTACACCACTCTGCCGGTTCCGAGCTCAGCCTCCCTTCAGGGCGCTACTGACTGGAAAGTGTAAGGATTTTTAAAATCCATCTATGTAGCTGCAGGAGCTTTCATTTCAGTTATCTTCGGCATTGGGTTGCAAGGGCAATGGAATCATTGGCTGACCAGCTTGCGGCAGGATTTCAAGGTTCAGACCTTCTTCCCTTTAAAGAGGCATCAGGCTATTTATATGAGGCTGCTCAGAATGCAGCCTCATTATCTTCCTCTTAATCTGCCTTCGGCGGTGGCAGCTAGACTGACTCTCTGGGTTAGATTAGTATTAGAAGAGTATTCACAAAAGTTATGTCTGTAATGGCCAGTTGTCTTCGTTCCCGGGGGGTCAGAATAGTACCCTACCTGTATGATCTCATCAAGGCTGCGTCCGCACATCTGTTATGTCAGCCTCTGGATGTCACCATCATGGTGTTGGAGTCTCACGGCTGGATCTTAAAACGTGTGTCTCAGTTAATCCCTTGCAAAATGATGACATTCTTGGGTCTCATCATGGACACCAGGGAACAGAAGAATTTCCTTCTCGAGGACAAAGCCTGATCCATTCAAATCTTGACTAGACATAAAAAAAAATTCTACATGGGGTCTTGCACATTCAGCCTCCCTATGTACCTCCCACTGCTCCATGGGATCTTAATTTGGTACTTTTCAGTGCGTGTCTCCTCCTTTTTGAGCCTTTTCAGTGAACGGACCTTAGGTTCTTGATGTGGAAGGTGGTTTTTCTGTTAGCAATTGTCTCAGCTCGCAGAGTTTCGGAACTCTTTAATGCAGAGAACCACACCTTATTTTCCATGATAGAGCGGTCCTCCACACTGTTCCTTCCTTTCTACCCAAGGTTGTTTTGGGGGTTTCACTTAAGCCAAGAAATTGTAGTTCCAGTTTTTCAAGAACAGTCTACTTCTTCGGGAGATAAGCAGACTGAGCTTTTGCATGTGGTCAGGGCATTACGCATATATGTTCATCGGACGTTTAGATTCTCTTTTTGATCCCCATAAATAAGTTTGGCCTGCTTCCAAGCCGAGCACTTTGAGATGGCTTATATCAACAATTAAGTATGCTTACATCCGTATGAACCTACCTTTGCCCAGTCGCATTACTGCCCATTCCACCCGGCCAGTGTGAGCTACTTGGGGTCTTGGCGGAACAGCTATGCCGGGCGACCACCTCGTCATCGGTGCACACATTTACCAAATTCTACCAGTTCAATGTTTTTTGCGTTTCTGACGCCAACTTTGGCTGTAATGTTTTACAGGCCGGCAGTCAGTGGTCCTTCCCTTAGTGGGTGGGGGGCTGCTTTTGTAAGCCCCTATGGTAGCAGTGTCCCCCCAGAAGGATGAATGAGAAAATGGGATTTTTTATACTCGTGATAAATCCTTTTCTCTGATTCCATCTGGGGGACACTTTGTTCCCTCCCTTCTGCTGTTTGGTCTTTGGTTGCTTTTTCTCCCCATCCTTGGTGCTTTAGAATTACATTGAGGGGCTATAGGGGGTTGCAGAGGTGAAGGGGTCTGTCAGCAGGTTACAATTAACAAGTTAACTAGTTAAGTGCCAACTCCCACACTCCCCAACTACAACCTCATGGTAGCAGTGTCTCCTAGATGGAATCGGTGAAAAGGATTTATCCTGAGTATAAAAAAATCCCATGTTCTGGCTGGTGGTTCAATTACGCCACAGACATCTGGGTAAGAGGAATTGTGTCTATGGTGGTACATGATCAAGCTTATGAGGCCTCCCCAAAAAAAACATTCTTCACCACTGGTCTTCCCAGACACCAAGTAAAATGGGGAGCTGTGCAGGAAGACATTCAAACTCTGTTTTCTTCCACAGTAGTGGTCCCAGTTCTGAAAGGTCAGGGTAGAAAATTTCAAGATTGAGTCGCTCAGGTCTGCTATCTGTAGCATGGAGCATAGGGAGTTTGTGGTGCCCAAGGAGAAGGATGCCTACCTACACATTCCTATCTGTGAGGCACTCCATTGCCTTATCAGGCTTTGTGTACAATCCGAGCACTTTCAATTCCAGGCCTCACCATTTGGTCTACAGCACCCGGGAGTTTTAGCAGCGGGGGGTGGTCCGCCCTTCAATACTGGGACTTTTAGGGACTTATGAATCTGGAGGAGGCAAAGCTCCTAATAAACATATTGGAATGCAGGATGATCTTCAACACCCTGGTAAGAGCTCAGACCATCCTGCGTGTTTGGGCGGTAAAGGGTCAGTCTTACAATTCCATGGCTGTGACATATCTAAATCACCAGGTTTGTCTAGGCCATGAAGAACACAGGCCGAATCATGCATTGGGTGGAGCATAACATTCTTCCCATTGCACAAGTAGTCATACCAAAAATAGAGAACTGGAGAGCCAATTTTATCAGCAAACAAGCATCCAGGGAATGGTCTTGACATCCAGACGTCTTCCTGTGGCTGATGGACAGGTGGAGTCAGCCATTAACATGATGATTGATATGACTCCTGAACAAAGGGCCCTCAAGTGTTGTTAAAAGATGTCATGTTGGTCTCCTTGGTTTATCCCTTCATTTTTCTGTTCGCAAACCAGTGTTTGCCAGGATCTATCATACATTTCCACCTACATTGTTTTGGTGCAAGCACAGAGGGTTTCCTCCTTCTCCTTCCGGTTGGCGCAGTTGCTATTTTTCCTGCAGTAGGTTCTGGGTGGGGGCTTGAGGCTTAGCTCCCTGACGGTCCTGGTGTCTGCTTTGTCTGTTTTCTTTATCTGCATGTGCAGCTTCCATACTCTCAATTGGCTCACTGGGAACTTACCTGGTGCTCAGTGGTTCTCCACATCCTTCATTTGAGCCATTGGTTTCGGTGAACCTTAAGCTCATATGGAAAACTACTTTTCTCCTGGCCCCGTCTACAGCTAGTCGAGTGTTCTGAGCTTTGGAGTCTCTCCTGCAAGTCTTTCTTGTTTCCCAGTGACGACAGGGCTGTCCTTTATTTCCAATCTAAGGTTGTTTTCAGTTTCTACTTGAACCAAGACTTAATAGTTTTGACTTTACATCAAGGTGGATTCCAGTATAAAATTGGTTCTTTTCATTCTTTGTATGTGGTCAGGGCGTTAAGAATTTATGTCAACAGGACCAAGGAGGTGTGCCGGACAGAGAACCTTCTGGTTACTTAAAATGCCCAAAAGAAAGGCTAGCCAGCCTCCAATCAGACCATTGCCTAGTGAATAAGGTCTGTGAGTTTTACACAAGGGCAGGGCAACCAGTCCCTGTGAATATGAGGGTATCCTGAGAATGAGTGCTATTGGGTGGCACTTGGACACGCAACCTGAGCTTCTGCTGGGTAGCTGTGCAGAGCAGTCACTTGGGCTTCGCTGGTTTATTGGTACATGTAAAGTGCCAAGCTCCTTATCACCACACTCTGTACCCTAGTGTCTAAAGTGTACCCTATTGATTCAGAGAAAAGGATTTAAAAGAATATTTATTTATTTTTGTTTTAAAAATGTTGCTCTCCCCTTCTCTATATTGAAAGTAAATTCCATTGTAACTGATCAGCACTTTTGTAGGTGAAGATAAATCTCAGGATCTGCTATTTACATTACAGGCAACCGCATCTAAGAGACCCGTTTTTAGTGTACTTAATCAAGAAGATTGAGTGGACATCTAATGACCCATTACATAAAATTTCCTTGCTGAATCAAACATTTTTACCTCTATAGATTGTTTTACATTCTTGTTCAGTGCTGTCTGTACACCCAATTTTTTGTTTTGTTTTATTTTTTTGTTTTTTATTATAACTATTTAATTTGATCTCATGATACTATGTTTTTAGTATGATAGTTAGAATTGTGGTTCAACTTATCAACTTAAGAGTCCTTCTCTTCAAATCCATATATGGGGCAAGAGGACTTTGCTTTCTTTATCAAACTGTTGTGGTTCTTTTCTTCTTCGAGAACAAAAGGCGTACAAAAATACAAAATATATAAGTATTCTCCTTACTTGTGGTGGGAAGGGTGGATTTATCATACTATCTCACTATTTCTTATACCTAAATTTAGAAAAATAATTTAATGGAAATTTTAATTTTTGTTTTGGTTGCAGGTTTTTTTTTTTTTGTTTTTTTTAATCCTTTTTAAATTTTGTATTTACATATCAATAAAAAGAATACAGTAGTACATAGTTTCAAAGTAAACATATTCTGATGAGTATTTGGTTCTGAACCTTACTTTCGTGACTCATGGTTTATTTTTTTTTATTTTTTTGTCAGCTTAATTTGGCATCTCAGTCCGTGCTAGAAGGTCTTAATGCATGCTTTGACCACCGTTCAGAGGTGTACATACCTGAACTTGGCATGAGCTTTCAGGTGCAACATGAGAAAACAAAGATCTTTGGGTGCCAAAATCCCTTTCGTCAAGGAGGTGGCCGAAAGGGACTTCCACGATCCTTTTTGAACAGGTTCACTCAGGTTGGTGTTTTTCATGATTTTAGAATTTAATTTCAAAAATCTTTATTACATTGTAATAACTTTGTGGAGACTAAGGTTAATGGAAGTCAAGTGACTCCAGATAAATGTTTTTGATAAGTTGTTATAATTGAATACTTTTTGCAGATGGCACTAAATTTTAGTCTTGCGTAAGAATATATTAGAAGTCATGTTAGAGTTCCATGTGCACTGCAAAATCCCTTAACCTATGTACTTTCAATGGTCAGTGACTTACAGTAATCTGGTATTGTAGGATCTTTCTTTTAGTAATAATAAGAAGCAGCAGCCTCTTGAGATGAGGGTAAATACAGTTTTGTTTTTTAATAGAATGTGTAGACCCAATTTTTCTATATTTTGTCATTGAAATACTGATGTAATAGCTGTGTGTTATTTTTCAGGTATTTGTGGACCACCTTTCACCTGTCGACATGGAATTCATAGCAAATACTCTTTTTCCTACCTTAGGTGAAGTTGTCATTGCGAAAATGGTTGCGTTTAATAACCAGGTATGGTATGTTAGCTTTTCTTTCCATGACAATTGAGGGACAAATACAGTGGTGTTTAGCTTACCTCTTTTTGATATGTCAATTAAGTTTTATATTTTTGTTAAAATTACGTTTATTTTGACAACTCCACTTCCAATCCTTCAACGTTTCTTATACCACTTTCACATTGCCGCCCCAGCAATTTCCCAGGTTTTTCAAGCTTGGTTTTTGCTGTGTCAGAGAGCATCCCCCAGCTCAGAGACCCAGTTCACACTGCACCTTAGATCTGGTAATTTCCCGGGTAGACCGTATTCACACTGAACACGAGTTTCCCTGGCAGCATCACAAGAGGAGCTCTGATTGGCTCTTTTTATGATTTTTTTTTTTTTAACTTTTCAATGGTGTTCAGTGAGACCCGGGTTGAAATGCAGGCAAAAACCTGGTGTTTTTAGGCAGTGTGAATGGGGTATTTAACATGTCGTCGGCTAATTCAGAATAATTCACATTTTATTTTGTTCTAGTGCCAAAATGATTGTTGCATGCTTTAAAATTTTCAGTCACTATGATTGTTGACAACCTGTTTAGTAGCGTTTAGCTGTATAGTAATGCAATTGTGTTTTGTATTAGAGAGTCCAACAAAATATCCAAATGTACTTTCTGAAAACTTTTTTTCCATTGATCTACTTTTAGTTTAAAGTCCTGCAGTGTGTGGTGTTTTCTTGTAGGACCAAACCATTCAACTTTAGTTTTGTTTTTGTTCTAGATTGACCTGGAGATAATGACTGAAAGAAAATGGGGTCAGAAAGGAGGACCTTGGGAGTTTAACCTGCGGGATCTGTTTCGCTGGTGTCATCTTATGCTGCATGATCAGTCGCCTGGAAGCTATGATCCATCGCAGCATGTTTTTCTAATCTATGGAGAGCGGTTGAGGACAATGGAGGACCAGCAAATGGTTAGTTTGTGTGGCTGTATGAGAAGCCTTGTATTTCTCTGTTATAAATATGTTGAGGTATAGAATGCGGTTACAGGAGTTTGGGCACTTTTAAATTTGCCATCAAAAATCCAATCTCCTCCTACTCAATCCCTGGAAACTCAACAGGAACTTTATGCTTTTTTAAGTGCCTGAAGTAGCTGGGTGCTAGTTTTTAGGACAGCCTATGTCGGTCAACATGACTGATTTTGATTTGTTTTATTTAACTAGTTCTTATCTTAACTAAGGGGTAACTTAAAGGACGATAACAAATGTTTATTTCATACTTCAGCAACAATACAATCTACAATTTGCATAGACAAGATGAAGAGTTAATTTAACCCCTATTGGTAGTCAATCCTTTCAATTATATGTTAATCTTTAATGAGCGGGATTAAGAGCCACTATACTTGGTATTGCTAGTTGATTCTGTCAATCACCTGTAAATATACTGTTCCCAATTGGCTGATAAATAAAGCATTACTCTGGAGGCTGGTTGACTTCACTATTTAAGAGCTGCCATTCTAGTCCCTCGGCTTGCCTTTGACAAAGCACTCTGCAGCAAGACTCGCGCTGTCTTTCTCGCTGAATGCATGACTCTTGGATGAATGTATAAGAGGTTGCTCTTTGCAATACTATAGTTCCAACTAAACCCACAGTGAGTTTGGAGCGACTAGGAGGCAGATAGCAATTCACTCCACATAATTGAATTATACCCTCTATATCTCTAGCTGAATCCTGATGGCAGCAAACATAGGAATCTAAAAGGCAGAGAAAAATTTGGATACAATACGAGATAAGGATATATTTTGCTGCTAATTAGTTTCTATTTCGATACTACCAGCCAGCATCTAGAATATATATTGTATAGGAAATCATATATACATCTCATTATAGCTGATCCTATTCAGGATACTCTATAGAGTATATATGGGCAACACGTAATACTCAGGATTAATTTCCAGTAATATATTTAACAGATGAAATTGAAGGGAGAGTGTTTGCATTTCTGTACAAAAGGATTACCGGTAATTTAAGCCATATAGCTGTTTATGTAAATCTGCATTCCAATATTAGAGTGCTAATCTATTACTTAAGAGATAATTTTGAGTGCATTCAGTGATTTTAACATTCACATTTTTGTTCACTTTTTGTTTCACAATTCACTGATTTTTAATTTACTATTTTAATGAATGTTAATAAAGAATAATTTTAATAGGAAGTAGACGTTTCTCAATAATATGTTTTGATGAAAATACTAGGGAGTACAAGTGCACCACTTTTGAACAAACGTCTCTAGTCTCTCTTTCTGATCTAGGACTTTGGCCTGATACAATGCAGAGCTTATGCAGCTGTCTGCTTTTCCCCAAGAGCCAAATGGGTGCCTTCTCTTCTCTGCCCCCTCGGGGAGCTTGAGAGCACTTCTTTGGTAACACGTGGCTAGGGGTCTTTGAGCTCCTCTGTAACATCAATAGAAGGCCTGGTGAGGTTGGTGCAGAGACTTTCCTGAACGTGATGAATGAATCTGCCTCTGCAACTAAACCATGGAAATGTCAAGCTCCTGCAGCTCTTTAGTCTTGGTAGGGCTCAGACTCTATGGCGTTCTAGTGGGTTTCCTTGTGCCCCGATGAGGATCCCAACATATTTGTTGTAATATCCCACCATTTTAAGTTTGAGATCTACTCTTCGTACTGTTGACAGTACCAAGGGTGTTTACCAAGATCAGGACAGTAATTGTTAGCCTTCTGAGATCCATGAGGGTTGATCAAGGCGTGCTATTGTCCAACTATTCGGCAAACTGTATGGAAGGAGGCCCAGGCCTTAGAATCTCGGCAGGATAGTATTCCTGGGACTACTCTTTGATACCCACCAGCAAGGGGGTGTTCTTGGCAGAGGCTGTTCCAGATCTAGCTTATTTTGAAATGTAACAAACTTCATCACACTGTCTCCTGGGATGTCGCTCCTCTGGTGTCTGAGAAGTAACAACTCAATAGGGTGTTCCTCTTCACCATGGTCCTGGCCATAAGAGGAAACTGCCTTTGATGGCCCTGAACGATCCGGTCCTCGGATTCTGTGAGGACTGGAATGTTCGGGCTATCATGGAGAACTGAGGTGCAGTTTTCTTTAGCTAGGCCCCTCTCCCCTCACCGCCTTAATCTGGAATGAGTATTGAAAGTTTTTAGAATAATGGGTTAAGTTCTGCCATTGTCACTCTGGAATCAGTAGCACCTTTACACAGTAGCTCTAGTGTCCCCCCTCAGAGTGGAGATGGAACTTGCTGCTATTTGCCTCAGTCACCAAATCCCGATTAGGTAAAATGCACCAAATGAGGGAAGCACTAGAGTAGTATTTGGGTCACGTCATACTCTATGCAGGACTTCTCCTGTCTTGGCCTTGGTGGTTGCAGTCATATGTACTATTTGGTTTAGGTCATGGAAGGCAGATGCTGTATCCAAAAGCAATCTGGAAGGGATGTGTCCAGAATTGAACAATATTATCTACCAGGCTGCAGGGGAAAATAGCTCTTTCTTCCTTATAGATGGAAAGAAAGAGCGAGGGAGGAAAGAGGCCCAACGATATTGGTCCTTTAGTTTTTCAGGGAAGATGTTCCTTATGGAGCCATTAATTTACCCGGCGTAGTGGTCCGCAAAGCAGCAAACAGGAAAAACGTCTAGCAGTCAAGCTGGCTGTAAAGCAGACTGCAGGACAAGCTTCTTCCCCACCCAGCAAAGTTGTGCGATTGGAAGCTTGTGTTTTGCTCTTTCTTGCCCAATGGATCAGATCTTCTTTGGACTTGTGGGTGGGTTAGAGCCATTATTGAAAGTTGTTCTTTCTCTATCCTCCTTTGGGCATCACCGGTGACATTGGGGTATAGAGTAGCACAGGGCAAACTGGCACTTTAAACTTCTGTTTAAGCCCTAGCTCCACCCCTCTATAACGTACTTCCTGTTAGCCTCAATTTAGTTTGAGTGCACAGCGAACGGACTGTGTTTAGGGCTGAGTAGCAGCCCAATTCTGTTTATTTTTTTTGGTTTTATGCTAATAGAAGACTTTTGTCTCCTGTTATGACAGCCGGCGGGTCAATGAGTTACCTGCACTCCCCGGCTGCCGGCTGCTGTTAGTGGGACAGACTGCAGTATGCAGCGCACTGCGCTCTGCCTGGAGGGGAGGATCGGAGGTACCGTGGGGGTGCATCTGCTGCCAGATCTCCCCTTCCAACATTCAGATGCCCTCCTAGGAGCCGGGCACAGTCGTGGCAGGCTGTACCCATCCTCCTTTGCTGACAGACAGCTGCAGCCACTGCGTGAGGAGGGATGGCAGCAGGTAAGTGTACCCACTCCCAGCACAGTGCTGGGAGAGGGGAAGTAGTAAATCGCAGTATGTCCCCTGAGTTAGGCTGCCTCTTACTTGGGGCAGTCATTAAAACAAAATTTTAAAAATCTATTTTTAGCTTAAGATTGCTTTTCTTCCTGTTAATGCCCCCAAACAAATGTCCAGGTTCCGTTCCTTTCGGTCCTCAGGTAGGTTTTGGGGTCAATATTCCTCAGGCCGATCTTCCAGGGGCCAGTCATCCACCCCCAAGGGTGGTTTGCAGTGGGCCGCTAGGGCTGGTCTGTTCGACGTCCAGCAGCGAAGCCTGTAGACAAGCAGTCCGCATGACGGCATTTTGCTCCTCTACTGTTGCCAGTGGTGGGAGCCCGTCTTCTCTTGTTCAGGGATTGATGGTTTCAGTCTACCACCGATGTCTGGGTACAAGGCGTGGTGGACCTGGGGATACAAGATCGATCTGCTCTATCTTCTTCCAAGGCGGTTCTTTTCCACAGGGCTTCCCACTTGTCCATGAAACTGATTTGGCTTTACGAGAAGCGATCCAATCCCTCCTCTCTTCCGGAGTGATTATTCCGGGGCCAGAATCTCAAAAAGGTTTGGGTTTTTATTTCAACCTTTTTCTTGTGCCAAAACCAGACTGCTCATTCAGACCCATTCTGAATCTAAAATCATTGAACACTCAGGTCAGAGTGCCCAAGTTCAAGATGGAGTCTTGCGCTCGGTCATTCACGGCATGGAACAGAGAGAGTTCATGGTGGCTCTAGATATCAAGGATGTCTATCTCCATGTGACTTTCTCTAAGGGTCATCAGTCCCTCTTGAGGTTTGCGGTTCGATCAGAGCACTTTTATTTTCGGGCTCTTCCCTTTTGTCTGGCCACGGCCCCGCGTATCTTCACCAAGATCATGGCGGTCATGGCTGCTCTGCTAAGGTCCAAGGGGATTACAATCATCCCGTTCCTGGACGATCTTCTTTTGAATGCACAATCTACAGAGGTATTTCAGTCGCATATCCAAGTAGTGACCCAGACTCTGGAATCTCACGGTTGGATTCTCAATTTCAAAACGTCCAAGTTGATTCCATCCCAGCGGATGATTTTTTTTGGTTTTTTTTATTCAACACCCGACAACAGTGTGTGTTATCTCCAGACAAGTTTCTAGCCCTACAGAAGATGGTGAAATCTCTGTTGGCAGCAAAACAGTCCTCTGTGCATTTCGTCATGAACGTTCTGGGCAAGATGGTATCGACTTTTGAAGCAGTCCAGTTTGCTCAGTTTCATGCACGGCAATTCCAGTTGGAACTTCTGTCGCAGTGGAACAAATCCCATCTGAATCTGGCGGGCCAGGTATTCCGTCTTTCTCCGCAAGTATGTCAGTCGCTTCTTTGGTGGTTGCCCAAACAAAATCTCAGCAGGGGACGCCCATTCTCAATTTGGAATTGGACTTTGATCACAACGGATGCCAGCCTTCTAGGTTGGGGGGGCATCTGTCTTCACACTCATTTTCAGGGCCTTTGGACTCCAAAGGAATCCAAGCTTCCAATTAATGTCTTGAAACTGCGAGTAGTGTTTCATGCTTTTATGAGCTTGCAACACTTGTTGCAGGGAAGGCCAGTGAAGATTCAGTCAGACAATGCCACGGCAGTGGCATACCTCAATCATCAGGGCGGCACTAAGAGTTCCTTGGCCATGCGAGAGATGCACAAAATTTTTCAGGTGGCCGAGACTCACGTTCCGGCGCTCATGGCCATCTTTATTCCCGAAATAGAAATTGATTTCCTAAGCAGGCAGACTCTGCATCCGGGCAAATGGTTCCCCCATCCGGAGGTGTTTCGTCAGTTGGTGGAACGGTGGGGTTAGCCGGATGTCGACATGATGGCATCTCGGTTGAACCACAAGTTTCCCCTCTATTGCTCCCGCGCAAGAGATCCTATGGCTGTCGCAGTAGACACCATGTCTGTCCCTTGCAGGTATGCTTAATGTATCTTTTCCCACTGGTAGCAATGCTCCCACAGGTGTTAAAAAGGTAGAGAGAGGGGGGTGTTCCAGTCCTTGTACTAGCGCCGGATTGGCCACAGAGGGCCTGGTACACCGACGTGGTCTCCATGGCAGGAGCTCGGTCATGACGTTTGCTGCTACGCCCAGACCTATTAACTCAAGGTCCCTTTTGTCATCTAGGTTTTCAACGTCTGGCTTTAACGGCGTGGCTGTTGAAGACATGATCCTGCGAGCTAAGGGTTTTTCCGAATGTGTAGTGCAAGCCATGTTTCGGGCTTGTAAACCAGGTTTTGCAAAGATTTATCATCGACCCTGGAAGACATATATTGGTTGGTGTGAAGAGAAGGGGTATCCTACATCTTTTTTTCGCTTGGCCAGGCTTAGGTTCTTGCAGTACGGGTTGGATGCAGGTTTGCGCCTTAGTTCTCTTAAGGGTCAGGTGTCAGCCTTTTCAAAGAAGGCTCTCTGTCATACCTAATGTGCACACTTTTATTTAGGGCATGCTGCATGTACAACCTCCATAAATTCCGCCAGTAGCACCATGCTTTACAGCATCCGCATTTTGAACCTTTGAATACAGTGGAATTCAAATTTCTGACCTGAAAGATGGTTCCTCCTTTTGGCTATCTACGGCACTAAGAGTTTCATAGTTTGCTGCTTTATCTTGCAAGTCTCCTCTTCTTGTTTTTCATGAAGACCATACATTTCTTCGAACCAAGCCTTCTTTTCTTCCTAAGGTCGTGTCTATATTTAATTTAAATCAAGACATTGTCATTCCTGCCCTAACCAATTCTTAGTCTTCGGAAAACGAGGGTTCTATTCGTTATCTCGATGTGGTCTGAGCTTTGCACATTTATGTGCCAAGGTCTCAGAATGTGCGCAAGACTGAAGATTTTTTGATTCTCAATGATGCTCACAAGAGAGGCTGGCCAGCTTCTAAGGTGACTATTGCTAGGTGGATTACAGCTTTTATCCATCAGGCTTATAGTGGGGCTGGGGAGCCTGTCCCCGATTAATCTGCGGGCGCACTCTACAAGGTCTGTAAGTTCTTCCTCGGTGGCCCGCCATGGCGCCTCCATTGAACAGCTGTGTAGGGCGACTACGTGGTCCTCTGTATACACACTCACTAGGTTTTACAAGTTTAATATTTTTGCATCCAAGGATGCGAGTTTTGGAAGGACGTTGCTTCGTGCTGTTTGTTCTGAGCGTTCCCTCCCGTGAGGCAGCTTTAGGATGTCCCCAGTGTCCCCCAAAGGAGGATAGAGAAAATGGGTTTTTAGTACTTATGTAAAATCCATTTCTCTTAGTCCATTGGGGGACACCGGGCGTCCACCCTTAAAGCTCTGGTTTCTCCTACTGTTTGACCTGTTGTCTTGGTTAAACATAAACTGAGGCTAACAGGAAGTGGGGTATAGAGGCTGAGGAGCTAGGGCTTAGTTAAACAGAAGTTTAAAGTGCCAGTTTGCCTTGTCCTAGTCCTTATGCTCCACGGAAGGTTTCTGTCCTCCCTGAGCTCGCCTTAGGAAACCTGCGTTACGGTTTGACAGATGTACCGCCCCAATGTCCCCGGTGTCCTCCAATGGACTAAGAGAAACAGATTTTACATAAGTACAAAAAAAGCATCTTGGACCTCTTGGGGTCTCTACCCAGACAGTTTTTCTCCACAACCTTGCCGAGAGACAGGACAAGGAGGCTGGCCTTTAAGAGGGTCATCCAGTAACTTTTCTCATCTGATTTGGTTGTCCCAGTCCTGGAAGAGCAAGAAGTGTTTGGGTTAATTTTCAAACCTTTTTCTAGTACCTAAACCAGACTTGACTTTTTGACCTGTCTTGAATCTGAAGTCTCTAAACACTCATGGGTGGACACATTCAAGGTGAAGTCTTTAAGATCGGTCATCAATGGCATTGAGTGAGACTAATTTCACATTTCCATGGACATAAGATACATATTTCCATATCCTGTTCTGGGAGTGGCTTCATAGCTTCTCAGGTTTGTGTCCTTGGATTATCATTTTTAATTCAGAGCACTGCCCTTCCATCTGGCTACAGCACCTTGGGTATTCACCAAAGTTAAGTGTTCATGGCAACATTTTTTAAGTCTAAAATGATTGGGCCATACCTGGATGACCTTCTGATAAAGATTGGATCTAGATTACTACTAACCCATTTGCTGATAGCTAGCTCAATCACTCTCAAAAAGCAGACCTAGTCTCATAAAGTCATTGCTGTAGAGTTTGTAAATAAAAAGCCTTCTACTGATGTAAAAATAAGATTTTTACTCACGGTAAAATTCTTTTCTCTGACTCCATTGGGGGACACTGCGAGACATTGGGGTAAAGTAGTGGGTCCAGGAGTCTTGTCACTTTATCTACTAGTAGATCTTTGCTCTCCTCCCCTACTATGCCCCTCCTCTCCTGTGAATTCCTCAGTTTTGACTAACTAAGCGTAAGAGGAAAGGAGGTGATAATACCTGGAAGGTTCTTAAAGTATAGAGACATATGATTATATTCTTCACACACAGAACTATATACAGAGCAAGGGAGGGTGCGCAGTGTCCCCCAATGGAGTCAGAGAAAAGGATTTTACTGTGAGTAAAAAATCTTATTTTCTTTGTCCTGCCATTGGGGGACACTGCGAGACATTAGGGATATGCCAAAGCTTCCTCAAGGGAGGGATTGCTATGCACCAGCTGCGCGTAAAACTCTGCTTGCATCAACCGACGCAAAGCCTTGTAACCTGTAAAATTTGGTGAACGTGTGGACGGAGGACCATGACGCTGCTCTACACAACTGTTCCGTTGACGCGCCGTGTCTAGCTGCCCAAGAGGCGCCTACTGCTCTGGTAGAATGCGCCTTTAACCTTTGCGGGATGGGTTGCGAGGCCGTGATGTAGGCCTCTCGATATGTGGATGTGATCCAGCGGGCAATTGATTGCCTTGCAGCTGGCCACCCCCTCTTGTTGGCCTCATAGAGGACAAATAGATCTGTGGATTTCCTAACAGGAGCCGTGCGGTCTATGTAACAGTGCAGTGCTCGGACTACATCAAGTAACTATAAGGCCTCCTCTTGGGAGTCCTTTCTGGCCCTGAACGCCGGAACCACTATCTCTTGGTTTAGGTGGAATCTGGAGACTACCTTAGGGCTGAACGAGGGCTTAGTGCGAAGTACCACCCTGTCTGAATGGAAAATGAGAAACGGGGGGGTCACAGCGAAGCGCCCCTATTTCCGACACTCTACGCGCTGATCCTAGAACCAAGAGGAATGCTGTTTTCCAAGTCAGGTGTCTTAATGTCACTGAATGTAAAGGTTTAAATGGGGACTTGGTGAGGGCCCCAAGGACCAAGTTGAGGTCCCAAGGTTCCACTGGATGAGAAAATGGGGGCTGTATGTGAAGAACCCCCTGCGGAAATGTTCTAACGTTTGAGAAGTCTGCTATCTTTTTCTGAAAGTATACGGACAGAGCAGATACCTGTACTTTGAGCGACCCTAGGCGGATGCCTTGTCTAGGCCGTCCTGTAAGAAGTGTAGTAAGCATGGGAGGGAAAATTTGGAAGTGTGGAATCCCTTAGATTCGCACCACATAATGTATGCCTTCCAAACCCTGTAATATATTGAAGACGATGAAGGCTTTCTGGCCCTGATCATGTTTGCAATTACCTGCTGCGAGAGTCCCCTAGCTTTGAGTACTAGGGTCAAAGCTAACCGATCTAAACCTTGGTAGAGGAAAGGACCCTGAACCAGAAGATCTGTTCGCATGGGGAGGCGGAATGGAGGGGCTGCTGCCAGTCCCAGAAGGTCTGTGAACCACGCTCTGCATGGCCAATACGGGGCTATTAGGATCGCGGACACCCGTTCTCTTTTTAACTTCTGTAGCACCCGAGCCAGCATGGGAATGGGGGGAAATATGTAGACCATGCGAAAGATCCATGGGGCCGTCATGGCATCTGTGAGCTCTGTTCCTGGGTCTCGTGCCTTTGCACCGTACCGCGTAACCTGATGGTTTAGCCTGGGTGCCATTAGGTCGATCTCTGGTGTGCCCTAGCGATCCACCAGAAGTGAGAACACCTGCCTATTTAAGGCCCATTCCCCTGGGTGGAGTCTTTGTTTGCTGAGAAACTCTGCTTCCCAATTTTGTACCCCCGGTATGAAGATGGCTGAAATCTTGGGAACATGGAGTTCTGCCCATGTCATTATCCGTTCCGCCTCTCGCATAGCCGCCAAACTGCGAGTGCCGCTCTGGTGATTTATGTAGGCTACCGTGGTGGCATTGTCTGATTGACAAGAGCTCAAAAATTCCTGACAGGAAAGCCCCTACAGATTCAGAGTATTGTATACTGCTCTGAGCTCTAGTATGTTTATCGGTAGTTTGGCTTCTTGAGGGGACCAAAGCCCCTGCAGCCTCAGGTGCCCTGTTAGGCCCCCCCACCCTGACAGACTTGCGTCCGTTGTGACGAGCGTCCACGACCATGTCTGTAGGGATTGGCCCTTCTGCAAATTGTTTCTGGATGTCCACCAGGCAAGGGAGAGCCTTGCGTGTGTGGACAAGTGAATGAGCCTATACCCTAGTGACCTCTGCTCCTAGCCTTTAAAGAAACTGAGGAATTCACAGGAGAGGAGGGGCATAGTAGGGGAGGAGAGCAAAAATCTACTAATAGATAAAGTGACAAGACTCCTGGACCCACTACTATACCCCAATGTCTCGCAGTGTCCCCCAGTGGCAGGAAAGAGGCTAATTATGCACTGGACAGAAAGGCATGTCCCAGCAATCTTGGCAATTTTCATACCTTGGGTGGAAAATTGGGAAGCTGACTTCTTCTTGATCAGGCATGCCATTCATTTCGGATATTTGTCTCACCACATGGATGACTTCAACCAGAATGTGGAGAAGTAGGGTCAGTCAGAGGCTGATATGCTGGCCTCTCATCTTAACCGCAAGGTGGGACACTATTGTGCAAGAACCAGGGATCCAGAGGCATTCCTAGTGAATGGAATGAATTTAAACAATCGGGTGCCAAAATCTAAGTAAGTATAGTATAAAATATGATATATAATTCCATGGAACATGGCATAAATAAAAAACACATAGGTTGCTGTTCATCTGTTCTTTTTAATTAGGGATGGCATATCCTCGCCGTTGAGGAGTAACAAAAAATAATACTAAGATAAAAAAAATAGAAAATAGGCTTTATTCCTAGTGGATGCCTTGACAGTCCTGTGGAAATATTGATTAATGTATCCCCCCTCCCCCGATAGCTATGCTGCCTTGGTTGCAAAAGTAGGTCAAAAGAGAGAGTGCTTCAGTAATCCTTGAGGCATCAGACTGGGCAAGCAGAGCATGGTAGGCCGACATTTTAAGCGTGGTAACAGAAATGCTGTGGACACATTCTCTAAAGATAGAACTAAGTCAGTCACTAAGACTTTGTTTGGCCCAATTTAACAGCATGGCTCTCTTTAAAAAAAAGTCATTCAGACTGTGATCAAGGTCAGAAGGCAATTTTCGCAAAAAAGTTACCAGATCGGTGAGCACTTTCTCGACTGTGCACCACTGGCCCTCAGCCAAGTAGTTATTGAGCAGCAGCTTAGTCTTCGTACGCACTTTTATATAATTCTATTCAGTCAGTGTATTTGTATACAAATTTAATAGCTTTGGAAGGATCGTTTTGCACACAGCTGTGTCAGAGCAATCCCTCCCCTAGGGGCAGCTTTGTTAAGTACCCATGGTAGCAGTGTCGCCCACATAGGAAGATAAGGGAAAGATGATTTTTGTACTCATAGTAAATTGATTCATCTGTTTCCATTTGTATGATAGTGCATTTCCACCCCTTTTTACAATCTGTGTAGTTTTTCATATGTGATTGATTCTATTGTATGGGGCTTTGTTAGTGTTTAAAAAAACAAAGCAAAAAAAAATTAGATACTGGTGGAGGGGTACAGAGGAATTTATTTGCCCGTTCTTAGAGCATGGCACACACTACTATAATTGGCTAATGCCAATTTTTAGTTGTTTCCCGTCTTTTCATTTTGTCATATTGTAATTGTTAGATATGTCTAACTATAATTTTATATTTCTTTGATTTAAATCTTGTAGCTCATTTCTGTCTACAAGGAAGTGTTTGGTCAGGACTATACTCCATACTTGGGAACGCGGCAGTTTCACATCACGCCTCAAAATGTGCAGGTAAATTAGAAGTTATCGTAATTTTTAACTGCAATTCCGTTATCGCTGTCAAGCATTGGTAACATTTTTCAGTTTATCTGTGGTGTACAATCAATTTTGAGCTTCTTTTGGGGGGTGGGGATGAAGGTTTATGCATCCAAATCTTTAATGTCAGCCACTACTGTAGTGGGAATTTTTTTTTATTATTTTTTTAGCTGTAGTTAAGGTATGTGATTGTGCAGCTGTATTAATTCCTTCATGTTGTGCCCCTTTAATAATACCATCAAACTTCCAATTCAAATGAACTCTGGTGAAATGATGCCTTTAACTGTCATTCAGTTACATATATAAAGCTTTTCATGTTCCCTGCCTTTCCCTGCTATTACAGAAGCCCATAACTCCTAAATATTTAAAATGGCTAAAAAAGTATTCTTAAAGCATTGTATTCAGCTCTATTAAAATGGTCTAAATGGAATGAATAAACTTGAGCCATGATCCCCAGCAGCATTCACATAGACAGCATGGGCAACCTTGCTAATATAGAATAGATCTCTCACTTTTTGCTTCATAGGACAAAAAAATGACCCTGTGACAGGATGGTCTTAATTTGCCACTCTGTTGGGTGGTGAAGAGATTTGTTTTGAGTTTCCTTTTTCCATGGGTAACAGCTATTAATGGCCACTACTACTGGTGCTACTTAGCCACCAGACATATACAGATGAAGTATTAACTGCGCACCAATGTGGTGTCCTCATTTGTAAGAGCATAGTGCCTGCCAGCACCTGGAACCACTAGCTCCTGTATGGTATGTGTAGCTGCTGCAGCACTGCTTTGCTGGTTACTCTGGCTGGATCCCCTCACCGCTTTCTTTGGGTCAGGACTGCATGGTAGCGAGCAAAGCAATGATGTAGACAGGAGAGTCGATGGATGAGTGTTTTTTAAGTGTAGGCCATAAGAATACAGCAGATATAGGCATCTTGCAGGAAATAATGCTGAATATTTGTGTTGTGTGTAACAGTTATTGTCAGATCCTTAAACCTAGATTTTAAGGTTGTTGATGCTGCGTACACTTTTACATGTGGCATTTTTGCCCTTTAAATGAAGTTTAATCACATCTTGGTAGGGGGTAATTTGCAACCCTACCCACATGGTCAAGAGGCTCAGTTGTTCAGACCAAACACCAGAACGGGACATAAACGTAATCTAAGCTAGTTTGATCCTGGAACGACTGTAGCTGCTAGGCGTTGCAGTTTGAGTTTCTCTTAGACTGCTGATCTTCTAGGATTTTCACGCATAACAGTCTCTAGTGTTTACAGATGCGCAAAGGAAGATTCGGCAATCGGCAGTTCTGTGGTCAGAAATGCTTTGTTAATTAGAGACTGGTTCAAGCTGACAATAACTAAAATAAATATGCCTTGCTACATTGGTATCCTGGAGACCATATCTAGATGTTCAGCAGGTCATACCTTGATGTGGATGTGCTGCAGTAACAAAAGACCACACCAGAGTTCCTCTCCTGTCTGCTAAGAACATGAAATTGAGGCTCGCCAAAACCAGATGATTGAAGATTTGAAAAACTTCACTTGGTCTAACAAATATCCTTTTCTATTAGATTTTCCAATTCCTGGACTCGCGCTCCTCTGTGATGGGTGAAGATAATCGGATGCTGTCACTGGCCCCTAGGGGTTACCTTAGTTCCTCTTCGATAATGGAGTTATAATAATTAGTTTGCTTGGGGAGAGGGCGCAGGGGGGTAGGTTTGGGAATGGGAGGGGAAATGTTGAATGTTCTTATCTAATATTGGTAAATCTGTTATCAAGCGGTAGCTAGTTATGTTAGACTGTGTGACCATACAGCTGTTTGTTATATATTGTGAATATACTGCAAGCTTATCTAGTGTATCAATAATCAAATTGTGTTAAATGATATTGCTGTAATCATACGCATCTGGATGGTATTTGTTCCTTATTTCCCCAAATCAGCAGTGATTTGATCTAAATCCTTTCACAAATAACTGAGTGTTCTTAGTGTAGAGATGACTATATGTTCCTTATTGTCTTAAATCCACTTTCCACCATGTTAGCAAGCAGAAAGCACACATCTTCTTAAGTTGGTTCTATGAACATGACGGTGGGTCCAGTGGCTTCCACAGTCGCCAGTTCGTAATCTAATAGATCAAATTTGGGATATAGTGAAAAGAAGATTTTTAGTCACTGTAAAATCGATTTCTCTTACTCCACTGCGAGACATTGGGGTATAGTAGTGGGTGTAGGAGTCTAGGCACTTATCAACTACTTTGATCTTCTCCCGTACTATGCCCCTTCTCTCCTCTGGATACTTCAGTTTTGACTAACCAAGTGTATGAGGAAAAGAGAGCCCCATAGGACAAGGAGCATAAACATAAATTCATGCAACCTGTAGAATTTAGAGAATGTATGGACAGATGGCCATGTAGCCGCTCTGCATAGCTGCTCCGCCAAAGCCCCATGACGCGCCACCCAAGAAGCACCAATGGCTCTGGTAGAGTGAGCTTTCGGCGATATCGGGACAGACAGATATGCCCGATCATAAGCCAGTCTAATAGTGGAAATAATCCAGCGAACAAGTGACTGTTTGGATGCTGGCCAACCCCGCTTCTGAGCATCATGAAGAACAAAAAAGATCTTTGGTCCTACGGACCGAGGTTGTGCGGTCTACATAACACCGATGAGCACGAACCACATCCAGCAACATTAAATCGTCCCTTGAGTTAGAGGGAGCAGAGGAAGGCAAAGGTGGAGGACAGAAAGCCGGAACCACAATCTCTTGATTTAAATGGAACCTGGACACAACCCATTGAACAAAAGAAGGTTTAGTGCGAAGGACCGCTCTATCCTCGTGGAAAATCTGGAATGGAGAGGTGCAGCAGAGTGCTGCTAATTCAGACACTCTACGAGCTGACGAAATCGCTAATAGGAATACAGTCTTGAGATGACGTAAATCCAATGAATCTAGAGGTTGAAATGGCATATGTATAAGTGCATTGAGCACCAGGTTGAGGTCCCAAGGCACTACTGGATGAATGAAGAGGGGCTACACACTGCAAAAAGGTCTGAACATCCCTGATGACCACCAGCTTCTTCTGAAAATAGAGAGCACCAAGACCTGAACCTTAAGGGGGACCCCAGACGGAAGGCCAGCAGTCTAGGGAGACTAAACCTGGATGTGTGGAAACCCTGGCCCTCACACCAAAGAATGTATGTATTCCAGACTCTATAATATATGGCCGATGAGGGCAATTTCCTGGCCCTGAAAAGAGTGCTAATAACCTCTGGTGAAAAACCCCTGTCCTTTGAGAATTAAGGTCTCAATGGCCACGCCGTTAGTTAGCCGAACTAAATTGTGTCAGAGAAAAGGACCGTAAATGAGAAGGTTCGGTTGCATTGGCAGATGGAAGGGAGGATCTACTGCCAGTTTCAGAATGTCTGAAAACCATGCACTGCATGGGCAATGGGGAGCTACCAGAATGGCGGGGACCTGCTCTCAACTTTATTAGTACCCCTGAAAGCATGGATATCGGGGGAAATAGGCACACTAGCAGGAAGTGCCATGGAACTGTCATGGTATCCGTGAAAGTGCTTGAGGGTCTCGAGACTTCGAGCAGTACTGGGGGACTTGATGGTTTAGTCTGGATGCCATGAGATCGAATTCCGGCATGCCCCAGCGTTCCGCTAGAAGAGAAAAGACTCGCTTGTTGAGAAACCATTCGCCCGGGTGAACCCTCTGCCTGCTGATTTACGTCGGCCTCCCAATTGTCCACGCCCGGAATGTAAACGGGCTACGTGGCATTCCGCCCATACCATGATCTTGGCTGTTTCCCGCATGGCCCCCTTGGTGATTTAAATATGTGGCATTGTCTAACTGAATCTGAAGAGGTTTTACTGCCAGGAACCTCCTGAGTTCTAGGACGTTGATCGAGAGTGTGGACTCTTGGGGAGACCAAAGGCCCTGAAATCTCAGGGATCCTGTTACTCCTCCCCAACTTAGCAGACTTGCTTCTGTCGTTACTAAGGTCCATGGGCCAGTCTGAAGGGTCTGACATTTGTCCAGGTTTTGTCTAACCACAACGCTAGGGAAAGACAAATGGGTACTGATAAGCGAATGATCTGCCTGTCTAGATGCTCCTGGAACCCTGACCACTTTCGAAGAATCTCCTGTTGAGAGGGCAAGAGTGGAATTGTGCAATTGGCATGGCCTCGAACTCTGATACCATCATTCCCAAGAGTTTCATGCAGCTGAGAATGAACACCTCCCTCTGCACAAGTAAGGTCCTGGTTTTGCGCCAGAGAGTGAGGACCTTGTTTTCTGGTAAAAATACTCTCTGGGTCACTGTGTCGAACATGAGACCTAGGAAGCGCATGCGCTGAGCCAGAATGAGAGACTATTTGGGTAAATTGAAAATCCACCCATGAGCTTTCAGAAACTGTATAGTGATCTGGATGTGACACGTTAAGAGCAACGCCGATGGTGCTTTTAGAAGGAGATCGTCTAGATAGGGAACTATTGTGACTCCCTTCTGCTGCAGGAGTCCCGCCATGATCTTGGTGAACACTCGTGGAGCGGTCGCTAGGCCGAAAGGTAGGGCCTTGAGCTGAAAATGGTATTTTCCTGCCGCAAAGCAGAGGCGGCAATGGTGTCCCCTCCATATAGGAACGTGCACCAGAAACTCTGCCTGCTCCATTTCGGCGATGACAGTTCGAAGGGACTCCATTCTGAACTTTTGAGTCTTTACCTGCTTGATCAGAGACTGCAGGTTTTAAATTGGACGCAATGACCCGTCCTGTGTTGGTACTAGGAAGAGACTGGAGTAATACCCCTGACCTCTTTCCAGCGTTGGAACGGGAACAATGACAAAGACTGTTTGCAAATTCTTGATTGCTTCCTGAAGTGCCTTGCGCCTGAGGGGGACAAGGGGGGGGGGTAGCTGTGGTAAAGAATCTTCGTGGTGGAAACTGAACTATATCGTATGACCTATCCCCGGGACACAATTCCTCATGTCCAAACGTTTGTGGTGGATGCCCGCCACTGGCACTGGAAACGAAGAAGGCGTGCCCCCACCACAGGTTCTCGAAGGAAAAAACTGTCGCGCTGTGGGCTTATCACCCGGTCTCGAGGCCTTCGCCTAATAACACCCCTGCCTCTGCTGTAACCTCCCTTGGGTGCAGAAGACTGGCCCTTCGGAGTGCTCTGGCCTCGGCTAAAGGACCGAAAACTTCCCTGTCATGGTCTACTGGACCCCATGGGCAGAGCGCTGCTCTTTCCTCCTGTGGCCACCTGTATGACCTTCTGTAGCTCTAATCCGAGAGAGAATTTCTGCGTGTGGGAAGTCGTCTTGAATGCCCTTAACCAGCAATCCAGCCCAATGCGGTATAGCCTTGTTATCCCTGGCAACCGCCATAGTGGGTCTAAACATACTGCCTGCCGCAATGTAAGCTGAACGGAGGGCCTGATCACAGTTTTTATCAGTGGGATCCCTTGGTGAAACCCGTTCCTGAGTAGGAATAGCTGAAGAGGAAGACCACTGTGCCACAGGGGTGTCCACCCTAGGGGAAGCTTCCCATTTAATGGAGTTTTTTGGCGGAAGCGGGTAAAAGGATCTAAGTTTACCCGACATCATAAACTGCCTATTTGGGCTTTGCCTTGCATCAGATACCATCTCAATCATCCGTGGGGATGGTGAAATGGCAGCCACCAGTCTTCTTAAACCGGGAGAACCCTGAAGGGGCCGTATGCTAGGGTTCAGCAAAACCTAAAGAGTGTCCGATAACCTTATTCTGGGTATCTACATTCTGGACGGGGGAGAAATCTGCTGAACTGAGTGAGTCATCCTCCTGCAGATCAAAGTCTACCTCGCCCTCCTTCTCTGAGGAATGGTCAGAATCGGCCTTTCTGGTTCTGTCCATGCCTGGTTCACCTCATACCTTGCTAACCGCTGTTTCTCTGTATCCACGTCTGGTTCTTCCTCCACCCCCTCCCCTCTCCCTGTTGGAGTCCCTCAGGGCTCTGTTCTTGGCCCTTTACTCTTTTCGCTCTACACTTCCTCCCTTGGCGCTCTCATCTCCTCTTTCGGTCTTCAGTATCACCTCTATGCTGACGACATTCAACTCTACATATCTTCTCCTGTTCTTTCCTCCTCCCTCCTCTCTCGTGTATCTGACTGCCTCTCAGCCATCACCTCCTGGATGTCCTCGCGCTTTCTTAAAATTAACATCTCTAAAACCAAAATCATTGTCTTTCCCCCACCTAGACTCCCTTCCCACCATGACCTCTCTATCGTTAACAACTCCACCATCTCCTCTGTCACCCAACTCCGCTGCCTTGGGGTCACTCTTGATTCCTCTCTCTCTTTTGCTCCCCATATTCAATCCCTCGCCCAAGCCTGTCGCTTCCAACTCCGCAACATTGCCCTCATCCGTCCCTTCCTCTCTCAGGATGCCACCAAAACTATCATACACGCACTCATCATCTCCCGCCTTGAATACTGCAACCTCCTCCTTACTGGCCTCCCCCACTCCCACCTTGCACCCCTCCGCTCTATACTCAATGCGGCTGCTAGACTCATCTTCCTTTCACGCTGCTCCTCCTTAGCCTCTCCTCTCTGCCTTGCATTACACTGGCTCCCTTTCCCCTACAGAATCCTTTTCAAACTCCTTACCACCACGTACAAGGCTCTCTGTCTACGGCCCCTTATATCTCTAACCTCCTCTCCATTCACACTCTTGCCCGCTCCCTACGCTCAGCTAATGACTGCCGCCTCTCCTCCACTCTTATTACCACTTCCCACTCCAGAATCCAGGACTTCTCCCGTGCTGCCCCCCTTCACTGGAACGACCTCCCTCGCTCCATCCGTCTCTCTCCTAATCTGTGCTCCTTCAAACGAGCACTCAAAACCCACCTGTTCCTCAAAGCGTACCAACCTTCTACCTAACCCCGCATCTCCTCCTAACGTTCTATCCTCTCTCCTCTCGGTCCTTCTCCCCACACTTCAACTTCCTTCAATTGTGTCTGGTTCGTTTCACCCACCCTTAGGATGTAAGCTCGAATGAGCAGGGCCTTCTTCCCTCTTGTCTCCACACCTGTTCTTCTACTCCGCCTCTACTGCATTAACCTGCCTGGAGTTTCTGAAGCATTGATATTTTTGTTTATTGTTCTGTACTGTCTCACCCTGTATAGTCTACTGTTTGCTTTGTGTACGGCGCTGCGGAAATCTTGAGGCGCCTAACAAATAAATGATAATAATCCTGACCGCAGCCCTGAGATACATCACTAATGATTCTCTTGGACCTGTGTGAAGCTGTGAGCAGGCGTTCTTCATGCACTGATTGGGATTTTGAAGATGTGCCTGCGTCCACTAGTGAATGTGTGGAAGTGTGTGAAACGGAAAACTCACGTGCCTCTGCGGATCGCATCATCGCCCGGGTGAACTCCGCCATGTCTGTTGTCAGTGACTTAGCCAAGGCCGGTTCTTCCATGACTGCTGCCCCCTGCGCTGCAGCGCATCGCTCTTGGATTTCAGCCTTGCATGCCGTGCAACGAGCATCTTGGTTAGGCTGTCCAACAGATAATTTAGCATTTGGCACAGGTAGTGCAGGCATAGTAGAAGAACCCTTGTTCTTGGATATCCCCTTCTCAGACATATTTAAAATGTACACAGATTTAAAACAAAAAGTCTGAGGAGTCCTACCGTAGGTACAAGGAATGTAATAAAACATGCAAAAAGGAAATTAGATCGGCTAAATTAGAAAATGAAAAACAAGTTGCAAAAAGTAAGACACACCCCAAAAAGTTGTTCAAGTATATAAATGGCAAAAGGATAAAAGATAATATAGGACCTAATAATAAAGTAGCCCCTAAGCATATTACACTGATAATTGACAAATAATGAATTTATTTAAATATAAAAATAATTCTCTCACTCATTCTTTTTCTTCAACATCTCACTTTTATTTTTTCATTATCTCAAAATGTGATTGTTCATGATTCTAAAGTCTCGTATTCTCAGTACCATAATTTTAATTATTTCATTAGGTGATCAAAGATTAATTAACATGAATTTAAGTACATAAATTATTCTAATTCTTAAATCAACTAAATGTAGCATTAGTAGCTCAGCAGTTAATGCTATTGACTTTATAGCAATGACAATGTCTATTCCTGAATATTATTTAGTATGTCTCATTGCTTCCAGGCACCAAAATCTAAACTGTTAGTTGCACTGGCTAAGTACTTGTGTTTACATTCATCTGCTGTCACAGTCCTCTTGCAAATGTACTATTATCCATTATGTTTGAGGGCTATAGTCACCTTGTACTTTTTGAAAGAGTATTGTAACATTTATTGGGCAGACAATGATGTAAATTTTCCTCTAACTTTTTTAATTATTTTCTGTTCCTTAACTTGCATCAGGTTGGCTATTCAGTCCTTCCCCGTGGCACAGGTTGTCCTTCGTCTCAATGCAGAGACTTGTCTCTCCTTCATCATTCCTTACAATCACTTGAACCAGTAATGAAGTGTGTAGAAATGGGCTGGATGGTTATCCTTGTTGGCCCTGCAGCTGTCGGAAAGACCAGCCTTATTCAGCTCCTGGCTCTTTTGACAGGCAATGAGCTAAAGGTCATGGCCATGAATAGTGCTATGGACACTACAGAAATTCTCGGTGGATTTGAACAGGTGCTGTGTTTATCTTTACTTATAACAATTTGCTACACAATCTGTTTATTTTATTACTTTACACCAAATTGCAAAATTGTTTACTTCAATTTTTTCCCGATCATGCTATATTTTAGGCTGACATTAACAGACCATGGCAGCAGCTCCTTGAGCAGGTAGGGCATGCGGTGGTAACCCTGGTAAAGGACAGTCTCCTTGCTACTGACATATCTCCAGATGAGACAGAAATTTTGTTACGTTCTTGGAGCCATCTGAATCTTAATCAGCAGCCTAGATCTGTGGTAGAAAGAGGCAGCCTCATTACTACAGAAGTGGTAAACAAGCTAGAGACAGTCCTTCTTCAAATACAGAGACTGAATGGAAAACTCAACTCACTCTCAAAAGCAGGTACGAGTTCAAATGGAGTACTGTTGCCTGTAAATTATAGCTATTGCCAGGTGGCATGAAAATCATCATCCAATAATTGCTAAGTAATTCGAAAATATGTTGGGTAAATGAAAGAGAGACAAAAATCAAATGCTCCTGTAATGTTCTGAAAATCTGGAAATACCAAAAAGCTTCATTATTGATGGATGGACCAAATGCCAGAATGATTAGCATTGTTGAATATTTAGCGCTGTTGTGAACTTCAACAGTGTATAGAACTTGCAGATATGTGTATATAGGAGACTACTCAAAGCGAGTTCTCTTATGTGTCTCAGATGATCAATTAGAATTAATTAGAATAGAGAGGTCCATTCAAATATTAAAAAATCATGCTCCGATGAGAAAATGAGTAGCAAATCATTTGTTCATGTTTTGAAACTCACTTGATACTGCACAGCCGAGACATTTAAATCTGTTAAGAATAAAAAATTATAATATTCTTTGTCCAACACAAGGCTACAAAAAAATGAAAAAGGTCATTTACAAATAAAATCATTTGGAGGATTTTTTATATTGCGTTCAGGTTTTTAAAGTGAAATGTTTGTCGTGTTTTGATATTGTCAGAGTTTGCTGCCATTTTGGAAGATTTGCACAGCTTTAAGGAGCAGCTACATCACTCTGTAAAGGGACATAGCAATGGTACATTTGAATGGGTGGATGGAATGCTGGTGCAGGCTCTGCAGGCTGGTGATTGGTTACTGATGGACAATGTCAACTTTTGCAGGTGAGTTAAAAAGAAATTATTTGCCTGCTTTGATGTTAAAGGAAAGCTTCCACAGACTGTATGCAATTATAGTTCTGATTAAAATGTCAGGTTTGCTATTATCCATTTTAGTGGATGCTTTGTTTGAAGGTTAGCTTTCTTTGTGGTGTGTTTTGTTTGAGTGTGGTGACCCAGGGATTTTGCTGGATAATGAGATTGCAATTTGCATTTATAAGAGCCATTTTTGTTGTCTGTATGTAGATAATGCCTAAAATATTGTGAAGTTTTTACCTTGCGAATTAATCCCTTTGTTCCGAAGCCAAATGGGGGACACAAACTCACAATTGGGTTAAAGAGCACCCACATGAGACTGCAGTTGGTTAAAGCAGAAAGGTCTTTCTTATTACACCCCCCTCCAGCTAGGAATCTGTCACTGTCCGTTTTTCTGCCTTGGCTCTTTCATATATGTTGTCAAGTTTTATTTAAAAAGAGATACTAGTTGCAATTTTCTCTTTTGTAGTGTCCTCATGTAAATATTAAGGGAAGAATGTTTAAAAATGTTCTTATCGGATGTTTTAAGTAGGTTCTCTGATGGTGCAAGGAATGCTCCTATTTTGTTTTTCCTCTTTTCCCCATAGTCCTTAGATTTCTTCCCTTAACCACCTTGTCAATGTTATCAAACTGTTAGTCCTCTGACCATACAACCTGAGGACATGAGCTGTTGGCAGTGTATATATGTAACATATTTTCAGTGCATTCCAGACTGGACCAAACCTTGATCATGAGGTTGATGCATTAAAAAGGGGTGGCATAAGTTCCTTGTATGCTCATAGCTAGCTTAGAGCGATACTAGAAGTATGCATATACATTACCTTATGCCAGGCATAATTGACCAATTTTTTTTAATTTGTTTAACACCCCTGAAAACATTTCTTTTCATTCAAAGGCTACATTCGAATAATCAATATTTGCCTTACTGGATGTTTTTGTTAGAATGTTCACATTTGAGTAGAGCATTATGGTAGCTGTTATCAGAATTTATTTATTTTTATTTTACAGTTCATCTGTTCTGGATCGCCTCAATGCATTGCTTGAACCTGGAGGTGTTCTTACCCTTAGTGAGCGAGGCGTCATTGATGGGACAACTCCAACTATAACTCCTCATCCAAACTTCAGGTGTGGGCTTAATTTTTGCAAACCTAATTATTTTCCTTGCAGACGAGACTTGCTGGGTCATTGGCATAAAGAAAATCTGGACTAAAATGCCATTATTTAATAATGTCATATTCATAATTAGGACATTCTGTGATTACAATTTTTGTGTGCTCCAGTTTATTAATTGTCCCCTGTTGTCTGTAGAGCTTAAATTCTTCAATTAAAGTAATAATATTTTTGAATAGAAAATCAAACCTTATGTTCAGTATGTGTCTACTAAATTCAAATATGAAATACTGTTTGCTATATCTCTGAACAGACTATTTATGCACTGTTCTGGCCTTGCAGTCCTACTGCTTAACAAACATACATTTAGATTGCATTGCTTTTGCAAACCACACAGTTGTATTACAAAGACTGGTCTATACAATTTGCAAAGGTTCAGGTTGACATTCTTCTAAAGGACTTTTGAGTGTGTATTGGCATCTCTAAGCAGCCCATTTTCCTCTCGTAGAAATGTTAGTGAACAAAAAGGTGATTTAATTGAAATTTGGAAGACTTGCTGATTCTCTGAGCATTAACGTAATACTCCTTCAGAAATAACCTTTTTTTTTTCTTATTACCCTCCCCTCCATACCAATAGCTTCTAATAATTTCAATTGCGTGTTGGCAGAATGGTCTATGAGAATCTTCAGTGAGTCCGTGCATGCAGTTCACTGTATTTACCTGGGTCCCCACCACTGCATCATCTGCCTAATGTCAGTGATGTGAATGGATTAGCACAAAAAGCAATTTGCAGTCAATTCAAACCTAATGATGTTCAGTGATGTGTCTGAGCAGTTTTAATTGACTTGTGAGAAAAAAATATTCAGGCTAATCTACCTTTGGGTCAAATTTGCAAATTATCTGCACCCTCCAGAAAATAAAGCACTAGGTTAATTTTTTTTTTTCTTCTTAAATCTGTTTTACCATTTTGAATATTTGTTTTTTAAAACCGTTCTTTTAGTTTAATTATATTAGTTTGATTTCCTACAATAGGCTGTTTCTATTAATGGACCCGTCCCATGGTGAAATCTCCAGGGCAATGAGGAATCGTGGTATCGAAATTTACATATCTGGGGACTATGATGGGGTCAAGTTGGATTCTTTTGACATCAAGAAATTACTGCATGGTTTGGGCATGATTGGAGATCATATATGTGATGCTTTGATAGCAGTGCACACAGAGGTCAAGGAAACCATTATCGGTAAGCAGAAAAGATGGTTATGTGCTTGTATAGGTTTGTCAGGTGTGCCAATGGCCTGCACTTTGTTTCTAACCACAAGCATGCACAGACTGTTTTTGAGTGAGGTTGTACATTTGAAGGACTAGTTTGTACTGAAAACGGTTCATACAGCAATTTCAACCAACTATTTTAATAATTTATGTCAGTTATATCCAAACAAAATTCAGAAACAGATTGAAGTGCTTTAGAAGTTGTCAATAAATGTATTGATTACATTTATTTGGTTTAGATTAAACTTGTTTTCTTGGCTTAAACTCCCTCATGTGTGATTTTTGATATGTATTCCAGGTTCCCCTTGCAGCTCTCTCTCTTATCTACTCCATGCTGCTACTTTGATATCTGAACAGCTGCAGAGAGGATGTCAACTAGAGCAGGCTTTTCAAAGAGCCTGCAGTGAGGTGTTTACTTTCTCGCAGCATTCACTTGTAGCCCAGAGGGTGAGTTCTGTCGTCGAATTACTGATAATGAAGTGCTAACATTGGAATGATAAATTACTGTATTAAATATTTTATTAAAACTAAAATGTTAGTATTGATATCACTATTGACAAGATAATGTACATAATTGAAACTACTTAAAAACTGTATGTTGACCAAATATTACCATGTTACTTATGTTACACACACGTTTTGCTGTTTTGTCTCAGAGTAAGGCTTTAATATGCCTACAATGCACAGTTCACAGTTCTACAGTGCACAGTTCATGTGCAGAAGATGCTTTCAAACAAAGGGCACATTAGCTTGCTTTTACGGTTACATAACTTGAAATCTCCTCCACTCTTGTCCACCCCCCCCCTCCCACTCTTCCGTCCTCCCCCCTCTAACCACCCTCTCCTCCACTCCTTCTGCCCTACCACGGGTGAGGAAGTCCACTCTCATTTCATCATCCCATCCCCTCCCACCTTCTTCGCTCCCTTTCCCCCACTACCTGCTCCCACCTCGCTCACCTCTTTAATCTCTCCCTCTCCTCCGGCATCTTCCCCTCCTCCTTCAAACATGCTCTCGTTTCCCCCATTCTTAAAAAACCTAATCTAGACCCCACTTCTCCCTCTAACTATCAGCCCATATCTCTTCTCCCCTTTGCCTCCAAAATCCTCAAGAGGCTTGTCTGTAGCCGTCTCTCCTCCTACCTTTCTGATCACTCCCTCTTTGATCCTCTCCAGTCTGGTTTCCGCCGCCTTCACTCCACTGAAACTGCCCTGGCTAAAGTCACCAACGATCTCCTCTCGGCTAAAGCCCAGGGCCACTTCTCCCTTCTCATCCTCCTTGATCTCTCTGCAGCCTTCGACACCGTCGACCACCCCCTCCTCCACCAAACCCTCCAGTCCTTTGGCCTCTCCGGCCCAGTCCTGTCCTGGTTCACCTCTTACCTTGCCGACCGTTCCTTATCCGTCACCACCTCTGGGTCTCTCTCCCCCCCCCCCCCCCCGTCCACCCTTCCAGTCGGGGTCCCCCAGGGCTCTGTTTTGGGACCCTTACTTTTCTCTCTATACACCTCTTCCCTAGGTGAACTCATCAGCTCTTACGGCCTTAACTATCATCTCTACGCTGACGACAACCAACTGTACCACTCCTCTCCTGATCGCTCTCCCTCCCTCCTCTCTAGGGTGTCCGCCGCTTCCAGCTGCCCAACATCTCTCGCATCCGGCCCTTCCTCTCCCAAGATGCCACTAAATGTCTTATTCACTCTCTGATCATCTCCCGCTTGGACTACTTACTGGTTTCCCCCACTCTTACCTCGCTCCCCTTCGATCTGTACTTAACGCTGCCGCTAGGCTTATCTTCCTTTCTCGCCGCTCCTCTTCTGTCTCCCCCCTCTACCAATCCCTTTACTGGCTCCCCCTACCCTACAGAATCCTGTTCAAGCTCCTTACTCTCACATACAAGGCCCTCGCCAACTCCACTGCACGCTACATCTCCTCCCTCCTCTCTATTCATGCTCCATTCCGCCCTCTCCGATCGGCCAATGACCGTCGCCTCTCTTCCCCCTCGATCACCTCCTCCCACGCGCGTATCCAAGACTTCGCCCGCGCTGCCCCCCTCCACTGGAACAAGCTCCCTCCCTCCATCAGAACTTCCCCTAATCTGTCCAGTTTCAAGCGGTGTTTAAAAACCCACCTTTTTCTTAAAGCTTTCCAGTCTCCCACTTAACTTCCTACCTTTACTTCGGACTCTTCCCCTTCACTCCCCTTCCCCTATCCTTATCCTCCGCTCCTCCCTCTCTCCCCTATGTCTCTCTGTCAGTCTACCCCACCCCTTAGATTGTACGCTCCTTTGAGCAGGGCTTTCTCTCCTCCTGTCTTCACCACTTTTAACTCTGCTCGCCAGCTACCCAGCCTTCCTCCTCGAGGACCTTCTTCCCCCGTCCCCTCTCGCTCCCTCCTCTTCCTGTTGGGGGTCTCCCTCTTATCCGTGCCCTCCCTCCTAGGTGCCGTTGTTGGCTGACCTTCCCCTCTCCCCTCCCCCGCCCCTCTAGCTGTGCCTTGAGCTTACTGAGTTACTGTGATTATTGTTTACTGTTCTGTGCTGTCTCTCCTCGTATTGTAATCTCGTCTGTCCCTGTACGGCGCCGCGGACACCTAGTGGCGCCCTATAAATAAAAATTAATAATAACTTCGAAAGCTTTTCCATCCTTGATGTGTTAATTTATGTTTTGTATGGGCTCTGTTTGTAAGAATAATTCATGAAAAAATGCACAAAATAAATTTTCGTGTTCTGTTAACTTGGTATGAATAATTTCCTTTGTAACATTCGTATTATGACTTTAAATAAAGAACGTAATATAAATAAGCTGAACTCCTTATTTTAATTATTAGCAAAATTTCTGTGAAGGTCTACAAAAATATTGCAAAAAACAATGTTTCTATAAATAACATTCTTGTATTTTGTGTTGTAGCAAGTGCAGGATATTCTTCGGAGACAGATTACAACTCTGACTCCCAGTAATGGAAGTTGCTTGTCATCCCTTGGTTTGTGGCCTGATAAAGTTCCCTGTGCTCTGCTTTCTACCGAAGACTCTGTTTTATCTACTGTTTTAAGAGATGGACAAATCCTTGCTTATATACTGAACAGACATAGTCTACGGAAAAACAGGTAAAAACAAATGTGTAATGCAATAATTAGTTGTATTTCTACCATGTAAATTACCCTCAATATATATGAATTACAAAAAAAATTATATCAAAAGTTAAAAATAAAATATACTTACTGATTAGCAAAAAGGTTACCTTAAATATCCTTTCTTTGTCAGGCAGTTGCTAAATTATGTATTGAAATGCAGTGAACTATAACTATATATGTATTAACATATTTGTTCCTATGGAGTGCGATCGCTGGCTTGACCCCCTTAGACCTGCTGATGGCTGCCGTGTCCATGGCAGTGCATACTGCTTGTTGTCTAGGGGGAGCAATGTCGGCAAGTGTGGCAGGACTGGAGAAGAGACTGTAATACCGACCTGCATACAGCTGCTTAGTTTTCCTCCTTATCAGGCAGACTAATTACATAATGATCCTGCAGCTGCTAGTCTATCTAAGGAGATTTGCCTGCAAGCTGTGCGTGTAGTGAGTCGGCTCAGAAGCTGCTGCCTCTTCCGCAGGGACCAGAGTGAAGGGAGCCTCGGGCTTTACACGCCTCTGGGTCTTGGTTCGTTCCCTGCCCCGCACCTAAAGAGGGAATAAAAGTAAAAAAGTGAAAACCTAAAATTATTAACAGTATAGGCAAGAGCCTATACCGAAGTGACCTATCTCCTAGGCACCTAGAAAAAACTGAGGTCTGAGCTGGATAGGAAGTGCATAGTAGGGGAGGAGTGTGAGCAACAAAAAAGTTAATAAGTGCCTAAACTCCTAGTCCCACCTACTATACCCCAATGTCTCGCAGTGTCCCAGAGTCAGAGAAATCGATTTTTATGGTGAATTAAATTCTTACTTATTTTTTGGTTTATTTTTGTAACCATTCTTGGTGTAACGTGTACAATTTTTTTTTAATGTGTATTGCACACAAGGGCCAATCTCCCTTACAGCGCATCTAAGGCTTTCAATTAGAGCTGCTGTATATAATCTTTTCTGCTATGAAGAGAGCCTAAGCAGCAGTGTAGGTGATCTGCAGAGATCCCAAATAAGGGGGATGCTGATCAGAGGAATACTTCTGCCTGTTTCATGTAAATCTGTTGGAAAGCAGAAATGGACCTTGTTCCTTTAGTACTTTCAGGCTTGTTCAGTATTGTGGTCTTGGACAGCTTTGTGTGTGTTTACCGTATAAGCAATTTGGTTTATACCTTGTGCTCTGAGTTCATTTCTGCCTTACATATGGTACAAGCAGTGCAAGCTGCACACAGAACTCTGACCAACAATATTAATTTCAGTCTTTTTTGCACCTATTATAGAAAATTTCCACTTACTCTCCGAGATCTTCAGTTGTCTGGAAAGTCATCTGCTGCAGACAGTCACAATTTTAGTGCTGTGGAGATGGAAACATTTTGGTTGGATGACCCTGCAGTTGTTCAACAGTCTGTCCAGTTGGTTATTGAGAAGGCAACATCATTAGACTGGATGCTAAGGATACGTTGGCTGTGCCACATAGCAAAGAGATTGCCAACTGAACTAGGTATGTTATTTTTGCTGTGTATGGATTTTGTGGCTTGTGTGGCTTTTATTGTTTTGTTTTTTTTAAATAAAGCTATGCAGTTCTTTCCTAGTTTAATTTCTAAATATTTAACTGTTCATTTAGCTTCTCTACCTCTGGCACCTCTTTCATTCCCACTAGCTGTTTGTGTCCCACAAAGGCCTGTTATCAGCCTTCTGCTTTTCTCACTGTATACCTCTTCACTTCAGGAACTAGTATGTTTTGGATTTTTTTCACCCTCCAGTACCACTTCTAAGCTGACAACACCCAAATATATCTCTCCCCACCTGATCCCTCTCCCTTCTGTATTAGTTCACGTAGCTGTCTCTCTACATGCTAAACATGTAAGTCTCTCAAAATTTCCTAAAGCTTAACATGTCCAAAACTGAGCTTTTCGTCAAATCTCCTTCACCATCAGTAACGCCACTGATTCCTTAAGTTTCCCAAACCCACTGTCTTGTTGTCACACTTGACTCTGTCCTCTGCTTTATTCCTCACATCCAGTCTCTCTCGCACTCTATCACCTCCACCTTCAAAATATTGAACAATATTGAATATTGCCCTCGACAACGCTACCCCTTCATACATCTCAAATCTCATCTCAAAATAACCACCTGCCACATCTACCATGACCAATTAGACTGTCACACAACCTTAACATTTTTAAATGGTCTCTAAAAACCCATCTCTTTATTAGAACTTATCCTACTTCCCACATTGTGTGCTCTCTCATGAGCAGAGCCCTCTCTACCCTTTGTTTTCAGGTCTGCATTTATTTTGTCTACCTTGTATGTCCCTGTTTTATGTGTGTTCTTTTTTTTTTTCTTCTCCACAGTGTGCAATGGCACCTTACAAATCAATAATAATGTGAGACCTGGCCTGCCATTGACTGCCTGAATATCTGGTATTCAGACAATATATGCGGCCTGTATCTATAGGCCTTATATTTCCACAGCCGTGACAGTGATTATAACCTCTCTGTATCGCATTAGCTAATTATTTTACAAACCGTGTACCAGTTTTAAAGGGTAAAGCGATTGGTAACATACCAATTATACATGTGTACATGAGGAATGTTTCCACATAATACATGTCTCCACATGTCTCCACATGTCTCCACATGTATTATGAGACATGTGGAGCATGAATGGAATGAAACGACGGTCAATGTTTTTCACTTAAGAAATTGATTTCCTTTAACAATTCTTACCATGGTAGGTAGGTGAAATGACTGCTAGTATATAGTATATGTGATCTTTTGAAGTACATACTGTCTGTCTGGATTTTCAGCCTCTTTTCTGTGTGTTGCTGTGGTCTATTGTCCCTCTGAATCACTACAGCAATTCCTTGAACATTTCTCAGGCTGGCTCCCTCATTTCTGATCACATACTACCAACAGCCTTTGATTGTGGCTCCGGTTTCTCTTTCTGCCCAGCAATCTGCCTCAGCTGTGGCACATAAAGGAAATGTGCTGCTTTAAAAAGCTCTCCTGCAAAAAATTGTCATTGACAGAAGTCGTATATTTCTGGTGATGACTTTAAATATATTGCAATTTACCACTCGCCAATTACCACTGCCATTGAAATGCTCTGAGTGTTGCTGAACAAGTATTCTTCACAATTCTAATCTCTGTTCACTCTTTTAACCCCAAATGCTTCTATAATTAATTTGTCTCTTTGAACCTCCCACACTAAGATCTGCAATCTCTATCACAAGATCTTTCTTCCTACTTCAAGGACAAAATGAACGATTTCTCATATGAAATTATATACTCCTGAGTAACTCTGTTCTTTTCCTGCACACTCGGGCACCTTTTATTCATTTGATGCCTGAAATGAAGATGAAGTCTCCATTCTCTTCTCTTTTTAATCTATTACCTGTCCATGCAACCCTGTCCCCTCACAAACAAGTCGTCAGCCCTGTCCTTTCTTCTTGCCTTAATGAACATCTGTAATCTCTCTTCACTATTAGCTTGCTATGATTATTTAAGCATAGAGTAATTACTCAATTTCTGAGAAAAAAAATTATTCTGACCCAAATTTTATCTGATTATAGTCCAACTCATCTGCACCCTCCAAGCTTCTTGAAAAGCTTTTCTATACTCTTCTCATATGCTTCCTTTCTTCTCACAGCTTATTGGATGCCCTTTAATAAGGCTTTTGTTCCCAACATCCACAGAGACTGCAGTGACTAAACTGACCAATGATTTGGCCAATTTCCCTTGACTGGACTGCTGCATTTGTTTGATCAACAGACCCCTTTCCTATCCTGGTTATCAAGCTACCCATCGAACTGCTTATTTGTGTCTCATTTCTATGGATTTATCATCATCATCACCATTTATTTATATAGCGCCACTGATTCCGCAGCGCTGAACAGAGAACTCGTTCACATCAGTCCCTGCCCCATTGGAGCTTACAGTCTAAATTCCCTAATATAGACACACACTCACAGACAGACTCATACATACATACAGACAGACAGGTAGAGACTAGGGTCAATTTTGATAGCAGCCAATTAACCTACTAGTATGTTTTTGGAGTGTGGGAGGAAACCGGAGCACCCGGAGGAAACCCACGCAAACACGGGGAGAACATACAAACTCCACACAGATAAGCCCATGGTTGGGCATTGAACTCATGACCCCAGTGCTGTGAGGCAGAAGTGCTACCACTACGCCACCGTGCTGCCCCTGATTTATCAGTTAGATCACCATAATGCTCAATCCTAATTCTTGTGATCTTTTTTTATACCGCTTCTATTGGGAAAAAAATCATCTCTTGAATTTTGTGATCACATCTATGTGGATGACTCCCAAATTTATCCATCTGCTCTGGATTGTTTTGTTTACAATCTGGTGGCCCATGTTAGTGAATTTATTTCTGTCTCTTCATCTTGTCCTTTCACCACCAGAAAATCTTTGAAAAGTTGAGCTATTTAAGTATTCATCAGATATACAATACTGTGCAAAAGTTTTAAGCAGGTGTGACAAATGCTGCAGAGTAAGAATGCTTTCAAAAAGTGAAGTGTTAATAGTTTATTTTTCTCTTTCATCCAGTCTGGGGGACACTGCTTACCATGGGTTGTGGAGGGGAGCACGGGAGTTGGCACCTAGCTAGTTAACTTAAGCACTGCTGACAGACCATTCCCCTCTACAATCCCCCTGCCTCTTCCTCCTCAGTTTTTTTAGGTGCCTATGTAGTTGGGCAGTGTTTTAGCTTACTGCATGTTTTCTTTATTTTTTCTATTTTATTTTTATTCTTTAACTTTTTTTTAGGCTGCAGATCTGTGAGTGTGTTCTATTATAGAGAACACACTCACAGCAGAGCAGCGCAGGCACTACCCTGTCAGATGAGAGCCAGAGGCTCTCACTGACAGGGACAGAAGAAAAGGGTGCCTGAATTGTGAGTGACAAGCGGTCTCATGGACCTCTGTCACTCTTGGAGCCTCCCCGATAACCAGCGCTGCCACTGCAGGCATAGAGCGCCGGTTATCGGAGATTACAAATAACGGCGGCCATCTTGGATCCGCGGAGGAGCGAGGAGAACTGCAGGGGGCCATACCAGGATCCCCCCTCATACATAGGAAGGGGCATCGGGTGCTAACCGCTGCTGAGACCTCAACTCTTGAGATCTCAACTACTCTGCCACATACCCATTTTATTTTTATATCGGACAAAGAAACAGCTGCAGAGACAGCATTATCAGAAGGGGGGGAGCTAAGACATAGAGCTCCCCCGCCTTCCAGAGAGAGATGGTTTAACCCGGTCTTCTGGCGCCAAGGAGAAGCCCGGGAGGAGAACACAGATCTGATGGAGCAGGCACCAGGACACTGCTGTTGGACTTCTCCCCTCTTTGGCCTATGGGCTAAGTATCTGACTTTTTTAAACACATTCTGTATTGCTGTGTACAAAGTGGGCTAGTAGGGGTTATATTGTAATTCTCCTACTTGCCTAAGTATTATAATGTGCTTAATATATTTACAAGTACAACTTTTATGACAAGATTAGTTGATTACTTGTTTTTTCCCATTATTCTCTCCACACTCTCTCTCTACTCAGCTAAATTTAACAATTTAAGTCTGTGTGTTTGGTGTGCCTTCCTTTATAAAAAATGACAGATAAGGGAAAGGGCCCTATGGCAAAATATTTCACATGTTCAAAATGTAATGTAAAATTACCATGTGGGCAGAAGGACCCGTTGGCTCTCTGCTCTGTCTGCGAAGCAGGGGTCCCCCTGCGCAAGCCCAGCATATTTCAGCCCCACTGACGGAGGAACCGGCCTGGGTGGCCTCCCTGACAGTCGGTTTCCTCTTTAGCACAGATGGTTTTTCAATCCAATCAATTGCTATCTACTGTGGCAACCTCGGTGGCTACTAATACTAGTACACCTTTGGGCCTCCCTGCTACCACAGGTTCTATTGGAATGTCTATACCAGGACCTTCCTCATTACTTAGGGACCAAGCCCCTTTTCCCACAGAACCGGCATGGTCCGCAGCATTTATAAAGGGTTTGGATAAACTGAACCAGTTACTTGAATCCCCAAACATCCCGCCTGCTAAAAGAAAGCGGCCTAGATCTGATAATACCCTTATGGTCCTTTCAGACTCTGAGGGGTTTTCAGAGGAGGAGGGGGAAATTAATTCTGATCCTGACCAGGTTCAACCTTAAGGACAGGAAGAAAACACTAAAAGCCAATTTATTAATGATTTGGTTTTAGCAGTGAGACAAGTGTTGGACCTCCCAGAACCGGAGGATCCTACTCCCAGAGACAGAAGTCTCTTTAGGAAGGCTTCCCGTTTCCCCCCTTCGGTAGAACTCCGAGATATTGCAGAGGGAGTCTGGAAACAGCCTGATAAAAGGTTCTCTGTTCCCAGAAGGTTTTCTTCCCTGTATCCATTGCAGGAGGAAGACGTGGCTCGCTGGGAGACTATTCCTAAGGTGGATATTCCAGTTTGGCCAGACACACTCTACTACCACTCCCAGGTTCAGCAACTCTGCAAGATGCCAATGATCACAGATTAGAATCCCAGCTGAAATCTATATTTGCGGCTGCGGGTTCTTCTTTTAGACCCACATTTGCTTCAGCTTGGGTTGCTAGAGCCATGAAAGCATTGGCAGACCAACTGGCAGAGGCCTTACAGGACTCTGATTTACTTCCCCTGGCTTTGCATTTGAAGGAAGCATCAGGGTACCTTTATGAGGAGGCCCAGAACTCAGCGTCTGTGTCCTCCTCTATTCAGGCTGCATCTATTTCAGCAAGAATAACTTTATGGTTGAAATCCTGGGAAGGAGATGCGGAATCAAAAAAGTCAGTTGAAACCATTCCTTTTTCAGCAGCAGGTTTGTTCGGCCCGGAACTGGATACTATGATTTCCCAGGCAACAGGAGGCAAAAGCACTTCTTTGCCGGTATTTTCAAGTAGAGGCCGGACTTCTCGGGTCAGTTCCTTTTGTCAGCCCTTTAGGGGGACCTCCTTGCCTAGAGGACAGTCATTTAGAGGTAGACAACCAAATGCTCGAGGCTCCTCTGTCAGGGGCAGATCCTCGTTTGCAGCTAGGCGCCAGGCCTCCAAAACCCAGAAAAAGTCTGCATCCTGACGACCACTCTACTCTGCCGGAGGTAGCGCCAGTGGGGGGACTTCTGTCTCTGTTTCGGGAACAGTGGGCAGCGTCTTCCCAAGACCCTTGGATTCGGGGCATTATATCAAGGGGTTACATGATAGACCTGCTGGGCCCTGTACCACATTGTTTCTTTGTAACCCCTCTACCCCGAGACCCAGCAAGAAGACAGGCAATACAGACTTGTGTCGCCTCTCTCCTTTCGCAAAGAGTCATCTGCAAGGTCCCAGACAACCAGAAGGGACAGGGATTTTATTCAAATCTGTTTCTGGTCAAGAAGCCGGGCGGGTCCTTTCGGCCCATTTTAAACCTAAAGAGCCTCAATGTGCACTTACGAGTGGACAGATTTCGGATGGAATCCCTGAGGTCGGTAATAAATGGCTTAGTGAAGGATCAGTTTATGGCCTCCATAGACATAAAGGACGCATACCTCCACGTTCCCATTTGGAGCGACCATCAGTCTCTCCTAAGATTCACAGCGGGGTCCTCCCACTATCCGTTTCGGGCCCTTCCCTTCGGCCTCTCCACAGCTCCGAGGGTCTTCACCGAAGATCATGTCGGTCATGGCGGCGTGTCTTCACTGAAAGAGAGTTTATGTCGTGCCTTATTTGGACGATCTGCTCATCAAATCCTCCTCAGAGATTTGCTTACGTCAGCACTTATCCCTCACCTTGGCAGTTCTCGAGAGCCATGGATGGCTGATAAACTTAAAGAAATCCCAGATGCTTCCGTGTCAATGCATGGTATTCCTGGGGCTTATCATGGATACCAGTCGGCAGAAGGTGTTCCTGCCTACGGAGAAAATCAGTTCAATCAGGACTATAACAACTCAGGTCTTGTCCTCTCCCAATCCCTCAATTCATTTGTGCATGCGGCTGCTTGGGAAGAAGGTGGCCTCCTTCGAGACGATCCCCTTCGGCCGGGCTCATTCTTGATGCTTCCAGTGGGATCTGTTACGGAAATGGTCAGGATCTTACATACACTTGGATCTCCAGAAGATTTCGCTGTCTCCGGGGGCGAGAGAATCGTTCCAGTGGTGGCTGAATCAGGATCACCTGTCGGTGGGCAGGTTCTTCGCTCCATGGTCATGGATCATAGCCACAACAGACGCCTGCCTGAAAGGTTGGGGGCGGTAATCCTGCACCTCCGGCTCCAGGGACTTTGGTCGGTTCAGGAATCAGCCTTATCAATAAACGTGCTGGAGTTGAAGGCAATTCTTTTAGCCCTCCGGGGGGCCTAGTCCCTCCTCCAGGTCCACCCTGTCATAGTTCAGTCCGACAATGCCACGGCTGTGGCATATGTCAACAGGCAGGGAGGAACCAGGAGTGCAGCTGCAATGAAAATTGCAGCTCAGATTTTGGTTTGGGCAGAACAATATGTTCCAGCAATATCGGCAGTATTTATTCCAGGAATAAAGAATTGGGAGGCAGACTACCTAAGTCGAAATCAGATGATGCCGGGGGAGTATTCACTCCATCCGGAAGTTTTTCAGTCTCTGGTTCAGAGGTGGGGTCTTCCGGATATAGATCTCATGGCCTCCAGACACAACCGAAAAGTTCACAAGTTTTGCGCAAGGGCAGGAGACCCCTTAGCGGTGGCAGTGGACGTAATGACGATGTCATGGGAGTTAAGGTTGGGATACCTGTTTCCTCCGATTCCCATGCTTCCTTGCAAGCTCAGACGAGTAAGGCAAGGGGGTCTGCCAGTAATTCTAATAGCTCCCTCATGGCCGCGCCGAGTCTGGTACGCGAACATAATCTCTATGGCGGAAGGACAAGGACTTCGTCTTCAGTCATGAGACTACCTTCTTCAGGGTCCCTTCCATCACCAGAATTTACCTCAGCTCAGTTTAACGGCATGGCTGTTGAAGCCAGCCTCTGGAGGGCTAGGGGTTTTTCCTCCAGTGTAGTGAACACTATGATGCGAGCTAGAAAGCCAGTTTCAGCTCGCATCTATCACTGGATTTGGCGAGCCTATATCAGATGGTATGAAAATAGGACATGTCACACGTCTTCCTTTCGTCTCCCTCGCTTATTGGCTTTCCTACAGGATGGGCTGGAAGCAGGGCTTCGTTTAGGTTCCCTAAAAGTTCAGGTATCGGCACTTTCAGTTTTTTTTTAACCTGAAATTAGCGGATTTGCCAGATATTAGGACTTTCCTTCAGGGAGTCTTGCATATTCAGCCTCCCTATGTTCCGCCTACAGCACCATGGGATCTTAACATGGTACTGGATATGCTTAAAGGGCCTCCTTTTGAGCCGTTACCTGTGGCAGATTTTAGGTGGTTGACCTGTAAGGTCGTCTTTCTTTTGGCAATTGCATCGGCACGTAGGGTGTCGGAATTGGGAGCTCTGTCTTGCCGGGAACCATATCTGTTTTTTCACGAGGACAGAGCGGTTTTGAGAGCACTCCCATCTTTTGTTCCAAAAGTAGTGTCCTCCTTCCACTTGAGCCAGTAAATTGTAGTTCCAGTTTTTTCATCTACTTCTCAGTCTGATCTGCAGTCTATGGAAAAGTTAGATATGGTTAGGGCTCTCCGTATTTATGTCAGAAGAACATCTCAAGTTAGACGAACTGATTCTCTGTTTGTCCTATATGGTTCTAACAAAAGGGGCTGTTCAGCATCTAAACAGTCCATTGCAAGATGGATTACGGCAACTTTTAAGCAGACTTACATAACCGCTAACCTTCCTGTGCCGGAGAGACTTACGGCCCATTCCACCAGATCGGTAGGGGCGTCGTGGGCAGCAAGAAATGGGGCTTCCGCTGACCAGCTTTGCAGGGCAGCCACCTGGTCTTCTGTCCCCACAGAAGAGGAAAAAAGAGGATTTATATACTTGCGTTAAATCCGTTTCTCTGATTCCGTCTGGGGGACACTGCGATCCCTCCCTTCTGCCTTTCCTCTGTATGCTCTTGGTTGATTGACCCATCTCCTTGGGGCTTTTTAAATAAACTGAGGAGGAAGAGGCGGGGGGATTGTAGAGGGGAATGGTCTGTCAGCAGTGCTAAAGTTAACTAGCTAGTTGCCAACTCCCGTGCTCCCCTCCACAACCCATGGTAAGCAGTGTCCCCCAGACGGAATCAGAGAAACGGATTTAATGTAAGTATATAAATCCTCTTTTAATAATAAACATAATGCAAAGTGAATGAACAGTAGAGAAATTTACATCAAATCAATATTTGGTGTGACCACCCTTTGCCTTCAAAACAGCATCAATTCTTCTGGGAACACTTGCACACAGTGTTTAAAGGAACTTGGAAAGGAGGTTGTTCCAAACATATTGAAGATCTAACCACAGTACTTCTGTGGATGTAGGTTTGCTTAAGTCCTTCTGTCTCTTCATGTAATCCCAGAAAGGCTCAATGGTTTTGAGATCAGGGCTCTGTGGGGGCAAATCATCACTTCCAGGACTCCTTGTTCTTCTTTACACTGCAGATAGTTCATAATGGTAATCAGTGTATGTTTGGGGTAGTTGTCCTGCTGCAGAATAAATTTGGAGCCAATCAGATGCCTATCTGTTGGTATTGCATGATGGATAAGTAACTGCCTGTATTTCTCACCATTGAGGACACCATTAGTCCTAACCAAATCCCGAACTCCATTTGCTGAAATGCAGCTCCAACCTTGCATGCAACCTCCACCATGCTGCACTGGTGCCTGCGAACACATTATTGTACCGCTCTCCAGCTGTCCAGAGCACCTGCTGACATTTTTCTGCCCCTCAGTTCCTATGTTTTTGTGCATTGTTGAGTTGTTTCCACGTCGAAGATATGGCTTTTTGGCTGCAATTCTTCCATGAAGATCACTTCTGACCAGACCTCTGTTGAACAGTAGATTGGTGTATCTGGGTTCCACTGTTTTTTTCCAGTTCTGAGCTGATAGTACTGCTGGACATCTTCTGATTTTGAAGGAAAGGATGCATGATGTGTCTTTCATCTAATGCACTAAGTTTGGACGACCACTCCGTCTACGGTCCTCAACGTTGCCTGTTTCTCTATGCTTCTTCAAAAGAGCTTGAACAGCACATCTTGAACCGAAGTGTGCTTTGAAATCTTCGGGAGAGACTGCTGATGCAGTACAACTACTTTTGTGTCTTGTTTCTGTGCTCATTCTTGCCATGGTGTGTATGACCTGTGACATAAAACAGTCGTCCACAACCTCACCTTTGTAGCAGAGGTTAGCTGATTCCCACCCAGTTTTAAGCCTCCAACACAACTGTTTGTTTCAGTTAATGACTGCGTTTCAACCTACACATGAAAATAATGATCGTTATCACCTGTTTGGTCAGATTGGTTAATCATACACCTGACTATAATCCTACAAAATCCCTGACTTTGTGCAAGTGTACCTAGAAGAATGGATGCTGTTTTGAAGGCAGAAGGTAGCGACACACAAATATTGCTTTGATTTAGATTTCTCTTCTGTTCACTCACTTTGCATTTTGTTAATTGATAAAAATAAACTAACACTGTGTGTGTGTTTATATACATACACTAGCAGTGTCACCCGGAGTTGCACGAGTCCGATTTGTAATGAGTAGGACTTTTTATATATACCGTATTGCTTCAATTCTAAGACGCACCTTTTTTCGCATATAAACATCTCTAAACCAGGGTGCGTCTTAGATTTGCAGGCGGAAATTTGACCGCCCTCTGAATATAGGGACGCGTTGTGCAAGTGTTGAGCCACCGTTATTTCACTATAGTGGAGCTGTATTTCATTAATTTTGATCCTTTTCTGCAATCAAAATGTTGTAAAAAAAAGATTGCACTGCAAAGTCACATTGAAACAAAAAGTTAGTGTATGCGGAAGAACATGGAAATAGAGTTGCAAGTCAACATATTCACATTCGTGAGGAAAAGGTTTTTCATTGGAGAAATTATCGCAATTCCATAGAATCAACGCTTTTTTTCTGTTAATACTGAAATTGGTGTGCGCCTTACTATCAAAGTCGTCTTAGAATCAAAGAAATACAGTATTAGCAAATTATTTGGTAAACAGACCAAAAATGCTTCTTGGAAAATAAGATTTGTTGATTTGTCATGTTGTCGTTATGTCATGTTGTGGAGACGTTTTCTTCCAGCAGTCAAACAATTGTTTACAACCATCGTAGATCTGATCTACTAGGTTACTTTTTCTATACTAAATAACTATGTAAAGTTTGGCAGCTTCACTTCCGGCCGCTGTTAAAGTAATGTTGCCGCAGCTGTCTATGTGGCCGATCTAATGTAAATAAACTGGTGTCCAAAATATCTTAAAAGTATGGCCCCTTTGCTCGTTTCTATGGGAGACTGCCGGCAGAGGTGCGAGGGAAGCGAGACAAAGCTGCTGCTTACCTGCGTTGGGACCCAGAGTGAACAGAGCTGCATTCTTATTCACTCCTCTGGGTCTTTTTATCAAGTCCAGAGCTGTACCTGAAAAGGAATTAAAATAAAAACATGAAAAAACTAAAACAAGTATAGGCAGGAGCCTATACCGAAGTGACCTATCTGCTAGGCACTGAGGTCTGAGCTGGAGAGGAGTGGCATAGTAGGGGAGGAGTGAGGAGCACAAACAAGTTTGTTAAGTGCCTAGACTCCTAGTCCCACCTACTCTACCCAATGTCTCGCAGTGCTCCCAAATGGAGTAAGAGAAATCGATTTTACACTGAGTAAAAATCTTTTCCTATATTGTAAGCTTGTAATTTGCATCCTCGTACCTTTGTCTCTTTGTTAAATACCCAGTCTTGTTTCATTTCTATATTTGTTTCCAATTGTAAAACTCTATAACACTCCTAGTTACCAACTGTCCCTAATTTCCATGTATAGTCACATATTGTAAAAGTTCGTCATGTAAATTTTTGAAATGTTCCAATTTTAATTACTTGCCAGCTGGACGCTAAAATTCCTATTTTTCCATATGTATGTATACATTGAAGGGGGTTTTAAAATGCAGACATGAAATATTAACCAACTATTGGATTCAGGTCATGATTGAAATTGTAATGCTCCTAAATATGCTGGCGAGTATAGTGCCAAATGTGCTCCAATTCAGCAATAAATTGCACCTGAAAATATTGACATATGTGCAGTTTGAGATAAACCAGCGGTGGCTTGGGTTAGCAAGTAGGGGACATCTTACCCCAGGTCAGGTATAAATTGCGTTTTTGAGGTCGGGTTGCGCACGTAATGCCGTGCCTGCTGGTCTAGAAACATACAGAAAATTCTACCCTGGTGCTTAAAAGCCTGCTTATTAAACAGTATATACATGGTAATAAAGGACATGTTCAGTACAGAATTGCGCACAACCATATATGGAAATCCCTGCACATTTAAGTCTGAATGATAGTCAAGGGAGGTGTAACCTATAATTCCCAATTAAATGGTAACCAATTTTCACTTGCCTATCGATTTCTGATATCACAAGTCCATATTGGGGTCTAGTAGGTTGAGATTTTATGAACTTTTACTTCTAATGTACATTTTTAGCGAGGTCTTCAGGATTTTTAAATATGTATTTCCACAAGACCACTTTTGCGAATTGGCTCCTTAACTTGATTTGTAAAAGGCAAAAACAGGAAATGAATTAAGTCTTTTTACACTTGTTCAGCTACCACTGTGTATTTACATTATTAGTATTATGTAAAATATAGATTGCATTCTTATAATTAAAATATCAACAGATCACATACGTGCAGAGATAGATGCTGGGGCACATGCTTTGAACAGGTTCTACTCTGGGCCACTTCCTAAAGAAATGAGCATTGTTCTGAAACGCCTCCACACGTCCATATTGGGTAAGTGACTGTTCCCTGCCTTGTATGTCTGTTAAATATGCACAGAACTGATCGTTGTACAATCACACTTCTAGGAATCCATGGTTCATTGTTTTTTTTCAGGTGAGAATTGCATCCCACTGGATATTCGCTGGAATGTGCAATTGTTGGACATGGTAAAACATTCTCTTAGCCTTGATACTGGCATGGAACCAGATAAGGATCTTTTTAGCCAGTTAGACAGTGTGATAAGCAGGTAAGCTTGCATTTCCTCTGTTACATTCCTATAAGCTTTATCAGCATGGTAGGCTCAAGTAGTGGCTCCAATGTATTGAACACATACAGAATTATCCAGAGCACATTGGTTCCAAAAGTATAAACAGACCAGCGTAGACTTAGAATAAAAATCTTAACATTTAATAAAGTATAAAATGTTAGAGAGTCATACCCAACAAATGTTTCAGCATTTTGCTCTCTCTCTATATCTAGATATAGATATAGAGAGAGTCGCCACAAGTTATGCAGCACTGTAGAATGAATATTTGTCATTCACATCAATCCCTGCCCAATTAGAGCTTACAGTCTAAATTTCCTAACACACACAAATATTAGGGTTAGTCTTGTTAGTGCCAATTAACCTATCCGCATGTTTTTGAAGTATTCGTGGAAACTGGAGCACTTGGAGGAAACACACGCAAACACTTGTAGAAAATGCAAACTCCACACAGATAAGGCCCTGGTCAGGAATCAAACTCATGATCCCAGCGCTGTGAGCCAGAAACACTGAGGCAATATATCCTATTCAGTATAACAGAAGATCAACTTATTATTCTGTTTAATGTCGGCATATTTCCTTTCACTCAGATAAATGACCTGCGTCAATAGAAAAGTGCCATTCGGTACAGCGCTGCGGAAATTTAGTGGCGCCCTATAAATAAAGGCTAATAATTATTCAACTGGTGTTTATTTTCTCGAGCTTGTATGTCATTCTCAAATAATTTTTGATTAAGTAATCTCTTAAAACATTGTTGTTTTTCTGCAAGTAGACATCAATACATTTGTGTATTATTTATGTACACATTATTTGAGCTCTAGCTTCTCCCCCTCTGCAAATGGCTTTTCTTTTTTTTTTTTCTTTTTTTGTTTATGGAGTAGGGCATCCTTTTAAGATGCTTTAGGCAGCAATTTTAGTTTTCATTTAATGCACTATGAGAGCATCTCTCTATTATGAGCAGGGGGGAAGCTGTGCTGCCCTTCCCTCCTCTTTACCATTACAATGCTCTCAGAGGGGTTACCTGGTCAATGGTACAGTATCAGTGACCAGAGACCAAGCAGATGCGACTTTGCAGTTCTTGGAGGTCCTACTCTCTCCCACTCTGACTGAGACGGGCTGACAGAGTTCTACCCTGGCAGCTGTGTACTGCACAAGAGATATAATATATATATCTATATTCTCCTGCTATTTTACTCTTAGCCTAGATTATGTTCCAATGTCGCGCTCTCTCTCGCTCTCTTTCTCTCTGTTTTCTCTTGTAATCTTATCAGAAGAAGGGATTATTTACAGAACCAAGGCTGCTGGGGGGAAAACTGTGTATGTGCTTCCAAATTCCAGAGAAAATTACCAAAAAGACATTCAGAACCAGATGACCGATGCGAGATTGAGGACTAAGGTCCCTGTATGTCTGGGGCAGCTGCAACCAAGATGGCAGAGCCAGCCTTTACTAAGGCACTAGCTCACTCTGTTGCAAAACTGACAAAGTATGCAGAGCATCCTGTGGAAGTAAGTGAATACATCCCTCTTAATCTTCCTAATACTCCAGGGGTGCCAGACCTTTTCTTTTTCTCCCCACAATTGACTGAAGTTTTGAGTGAGGCGTGGCAGAAACCAGATAAGAGGTTTCAGGTCCTGCGGCGGTTCCTGTTCAACTACCCCTTCTCAGACGAAATTACTGGAGAGTACAACAAGAGTAGGTGTCCAAATTGTTACCCTTGGTAGACCATGTTGAGGATGAGTCAGAGCCTTAGCAGCCAGATACATTTTATTGGCTTTGGTTAGAAAGAACTCTGTAAGCATTAGTGTGACAGGATGGCCCGCCTATGCCACCCTGTCTGCTGTTGCTGGGAACTGGCTGGGCTTACCTTGCCACCGTTCCCTTTCGTTATCCCAAATGCGCCCTCTTGCCGCAGTTGGACGGGCTTACAAAGGCTGCCATCACTGGACTTCTTACAGGCATCCAGTACCGGGTTGCTTCCGGCTAACTGACACTGCTAATGTACTCCTTGGTGGTGTACCTGGTTTGGTACTCCTGATCTCTTCCGATTGATCAGGGTTGCTGTGGATGGGATACCCCCTGGCCTACCACACTGGCCAGAGCTGTTGGGTAGTGGGCAGAGCGGTGGTACCGGAAAAGCTGGGTCCAAACCTCAGAAACAGCTGGGAACATTAAATTTTGGGTCTAATCATAGGGCAGAGGGATAGAGAAGTTTTCCAAGCAGGTCTTTTTGAAGCAAGTGATGTTTATTTGCTCACATTGGTTGGAGGTACTAGGAGCAGGTCAGATGAAACAATAAGAACAATTTTCAATACAAGACAGGGCTTTTATACCGATTTGAATACAACCTCACAGGCTATTTTTAGAATCACAAAAACAACAATTCTACAGCGCACAGCCAATTCACAAAAGGTATGAATGACGGATAGAATTATAATAAACTTGGTCACACATGTATACAAATCTACACAATACAGTGATCAATAATCAATGGATGTAATATACCCAAGGTTTCCCGATTCTAATGTCCTTCTGTTCAATTCTATAGAGCCTCTATATTCTGGGTGTCTCTGAAGTTATCCAACACCATACATATCCTGTCCCACAATAGAGGATCTGTATGGATATGCAAATGATAGAAAAAACGTGGTCAGCATCCAATATGAATAACCCAAGTGGTCGCTTCTATCCCTGTATAGTCGGAAAGAGTCGGCTGTCAATGTTGACCACCAAAACCGACATAGGTGGGATGGATATACATGTAGAACGGCACTCTGGTAATACCAGATTCTCCACAAAGCTAACAGGCGGGGCATGATACATGATATGTATGGAGTTCGATAACTTCAGACACACTCAGAATATAGAGAATCTAGGATTGAACATGAGGACATCAGAATCGGGATACCTTGAGTATATTATTTCTTTCCAACCATGTTTTGCACCATTGGGTAATATATATGTTCAAGTTACATCATTTGATTATTGATCACTGTATTGTGTACATTTATATACATGTGTGACCAAGTTTTTTATAATTATTATATCTGTCATTCATAACTTTTGTGAATTGTCTGTGCACTGTAGTATTATTGTTTTTTTAGGTATATCATGGAGGTTGGGAATCTTCACTATTAGCAGCCTGCTAGTTGACTGTTGGCAATGGAGCTAGTGCACTGTTATCATATCTTTATTTTTAGAATCTGGATGCAATTTGTTTACCCAAACATGGATTTAAATGTAATGCAAAGCTAACAATTTTTACATTTCTCTGTTATGTGCTAAAACTTGATGCTTGCATTATCTGAGATCCAGTAACGCCAGACAGCCAGGCAGCGGACCCCTACTGGGTATACAGGCTAAACAGGTTTTTGTCACTTCACATAAATACTTACATTTCCTGCTATCAGCAAACAGACTTCCTCTAGCAAAGCCAAACAATGACACTTGCATAGAAAACACGTCCCAATGTAACACGATAAGTGCATTTGAAATTATACATTGGTGCCTGCACCTCTGATTGAAATACATTTCTACAATAAACTATTTCTACATGATCCAGCCACAAATAAGTTGTATATCTATCCAGTCACAATTACCTTTTGAGGGGACTGTCCTCATTTGTCTAGAACTGGACACGATCAGACTCCAGGGGGTAAATGTATCAAGCTGAGAGTTCTCCGGCGGGTTTGAAAAGTGGAGATGTTGCCTATAGCAACCAATCAGATTCTAGCTGTCATTTTGTAGAATGTGCTAAATAAATGATAGCTAGAATTTGATTGGTTTATCAAACCCGCCGGAAAACTCTCAGCTTGATACATTTATCCCCAGGACAGTGAATGATAGAGCACCTTTCTCCCATTGAGTGCACCAAAATTGAAATGCCAGAGGTTCCGTGGGAACCAAAAGGACTGGAAAAAGAGAAACTTCTGTAAGGGTCCATTCCTTTATACATGGGGCATTCACCAATGAGGTAAGCAGTCTTGACTGGGCAGGCATCTTGTTCCAAGCCTGCTGATAAAAGGTCAACTTTAAAGGATCTGTTTCCACCCAGAAAGTTCTGTGGTGGGGGAGCTCTGTCTCTTTCTGTTTTTTTCAAGTCTTCTTTCGACCTGTGGGTCAGAGGAATTATAAGTTATGTCTTGGACCTCTTTGGAACTACATCCATGCAGTTCTTCTTCACACCCCTCTCGGGTGATATAACCATTAGGCCGGCCCTTTCAGTCTCTGTTTTTGTTAGGAGTGAATGTTCAACTTCCAAAAGAGTAAGAGGGTTTGGGTCATTACTCAATCCTATTCTCTCTACAGATACTGGACTTCAGGTTCAGGACGGGACGAAAACTTAGCTCTCTAATCTTGAGTATTCAGTTGAACAAACTCAGGATGGTGTCTGTTCTTTCGATCATTCGTGCCATGGAGTGAGGGAAATTTCTTGCCTTCATGGACAGATGAAATAGAAACTGCTGGAATTGTATAGCTGGGTAATAGGCTGTGAAAGGCAAGTGCTGTCCAGTCCGTCGTATAATTTTTCTGGTTCTCCTCTTCGACACGAGTTGTCAAAGAATCTTTTTGCTGGATTACAAGATTCAGGCAGGTCTCAATCTTCCCATTGCTTGAAGTACATGGGGAGAATTTTATCATGCTTTGAAGCGTTGCAGTTTGCACACTTCCACTCTCCTACTACAAAATGAAATTCTAGCCAGGTGGCCAAGGCCCAAACTCCTCTTTGTTGGATGAACAGACAAAATATCAGCAAGGGTCATCCCTTCTCCATCTGGGACTGAATCAGTGTGACCACAGATACCAGCCTGCAGGGATGAGGAGTGGTGACTCTGCACCTCAGATTACAGGGGCTTTGGCCCGAACTCAGAATAGTGCTAAACGCTCTAAGACAGGCTCAGTCTCTTCTAAGGGACAGACTCCTTTGAATATAATTGAACAATGTCACAGTGGTGGCATATACAAACCGCCAACGGGGGCCAGGAGACCCTTGACAATGAAGGAAAACAGCCAAGATATTGGACTTCGCAAAACATTCATGTATCTGTGATCTGTTTTTTTCCCCCAGGGGTGTAGAATTGAGAGGCCGACTTCTTCAGTTCCAGAACATAGTTCCCACCATCTATAGGCTTTCGACCAAATTTTGGAGATGAGGGGTCAGCCGGATGTCAACATGATGACCTCTCGGCTGACCCACAGATTATCTCTGTATTGCTCAATATCCAGGGATTCAAAGGCATTTGTAGTGGCTTCCATATCATTCCCATGTAAGTACCATCTAGGGTGCTCTTTCCTTCTGATTCCCATTCTTCCTTTAGCACTAAATTGTCAAGCGAGAGGGTGTCCAGTAATTCTGGTTGCACCAGACTAGCCGAGAAGCTCATGGTGTGCTGACATTCATGTCTATAGAACCATGGGGGCTGCCTCTAAGAGAACATTTTTTAAGTCTGGACCCATTTTTCCAGCCATGCAATATCAAGGTATAGCATAGCTAGCTTTAACGGTGTGGTTGTTGATACCATGGTTCTTCAAGCTGAGCGGCTATCGGAGAAGGTCTCTTAGACCATGATCAAAGCCAGGGAAAACCGCCCACCTGTAGAAGTGACCACAGATTGTGGACAACCTACATAGTCTGGTGTGAGAGAGGGAGATTTCACACTTCATTATGTAACTTAGCACTGCTGTTGTCTATCCTATAGGATGTCTTTTGATCATGGTCTGAATTACAGTGTACTGAGATTATCTCTTGAAGCTCAAGTGTTGGTCATTTGTCGTCTTCTAGAGGAGAATGGCTACTATTCGCGAGGCCTAGACTGTTCTTCATGGGGTTCTTCGTATCCATGTTCTGCCGGTAGTTCAGTGGGATCTAAATTTGGTCATTTGTGCTCTACGGAAGCCACTATCTGAGCTCCTTGAATCTGTTGATCTTAAATTTCTTTCCTGAAAGGTCTCTCTCTTACTGGTCATTCCTTCATCAAGAAGGTTGTCTCAGTTGGCTGTCTTGCCAGTCTCTGTTCTGTGCACCAAGCTGTCTTTCCAAGGTTTTTTCTTAATATCATCTGAACCTAGGCATTATTATTGTAGAACAAGAGTTTGTTTCCCTGTTGTTTGCTTTTATTTCCTTCCACAGTCTAAAAACGTGTGTGTTAGGGAAACTAGATTTTAAGCCATGGGGCAGGAACTGATGTGAATGACTACATAATCTCTGTACAGCACTTCGTAATATGATTTGTGCTATATCAGTTAACAGTAGTATCAGCTTGAAAGGCACAAATTTCAGTGCTGTAAAGAATGAATTCGAATTTAATAACTACATGGAGACCTCACAACACATGCAAAGGAACATTTGCACATATATCTGAAAGTATAAAAAGTGGGAAAAAAAGTCTAACCTTTAACTGAGCACTTATTTTGTTGACAGGGGAATACTGCTTATCAACCGACAAAGGCAATCTTATGTTGAGACTCATACAGCCAAGGCCCCGAAAAAACGAAGTGCCTTGAAAATTGCTATTGAAGTTCACAAAGGTAGAATTTTTTTCTTTGCTTTGTGTTATCAATTACCTTTTGGCATGTATTTATAACCGCGGCTGAATAAAAAAGTAAAGCATGCACTTATTTTCAAATATGAAACAAATGTAGTCAAAAGTTGAGTTGAAAGTCTATTCAAATGGAGACTAAACACTGCCACCCCCTATGTGATAACTTGAGGCTTCTTGTGAAACCTTGCAGTGCGATTTTTGTACTTGTGCAAATAAAGCAGAGGGACACTCGGGATCCATCGCCCTATCTGCATACTATGACCTTTTGCTGTCTCGCTACCTTACAGTATATTTATTGTTCTTGTATGTTTGTTTAGCATATGTTATATGCAGTGCATGTTTGTTAATAGGAACATGGATACATAAGCCACACAGGGTATTCTTAAATGACACCAGGTAGAATGTTAATCGGGGATAAATGAGGACGAGATGTCTGGGTTAAACAAATGGTGTACGCATATATAATGCTATCAAATCTTTCCTGTCTAGTCATCTAGATTTGTTATACTAGTATCCCTGGATTAGACTCTTACGCACCTTCTCCACATGGGAGCCAACTGTCCCCAATCACCATGGTGGAGGAACCTCAGGGATATGCCTTATTCCTGTCTCACCTATGGCATCCTGGCTGCCGCTTCCTAGTCTGCCCACTATTATCTCCACCACAGTGAAAATAATGAAGGAGATATAACCTGTGTTTTTGACTGTTTAAGGGGTGTTCGTGGATTGGTGACTAGCAACTGCTCTTCAGTCATGTGCGTGTGCTACAGAAGAATTGCATCTGTCTGGTGATTGTATATCCACCTGTCTGTATTGCCATCTACAGCATCAACTGCATTTTGGTTGTAACAAACTGCCTAGGTGATTTCCAAGAACCCACTAGGACGTGCACTCCTGACGCACAATGAAAGCTAAAGACCACTTACCTTTTCTTTGATTAGTGTACAAAGGAAATAATATTACAGAACCAGAACTAAACTTCATGCACGGATAGACACACCTTGCCTTCTCTGTGTGACTATGGTAGAAAGAGGTGCCAGGCAGGGATGTCCACCATCTACATTATTATTCGCCTTAACATTAGAACCTCTTGCGGTAACATTAAGGAAAAATTACAAATATCATGGTATTCATGTGCAAAGTTATGAGGCTAAGTTAGCTCTCTTCGCGGATGACATGACATGTTGTTAATGGCATTCGATCCAGAAATATCAATTCCCACTATTTCTCACACCATACAGAAGTTTAGTTCCTTTGCAGAATACAAAATAAAGTTTGATAATTCAGAAATGTTGCCATTGTCGGGCACACAAGCAATAGTGGGCAATTCCTCTCTCCTCAATTTACGCTGCTTCATACCAAAATTAAATATCTGTGAATTCACATCCCGGCTAAACTACAAAACCTTTATGCTGTCAATTACCCGCCTATTGGTAAAAATTTTCAGCACTCTTCGCTAACTGGCAAGACCTCCCACTATCCCTTTTGGGACGTAATGTTGTTAAGTGTCCAAAACGATCATACCCATTACAAATGCTCCCTATAGGCTTAAATAAGCTAGACACACATATCTGCACAACTTTGTTTTCTAAGATTCTTTGGCATTATAAGAAGCCTCGTATAGCTAGGAGCAAATTGATCCTTGGAAAGACTCCAGGTGCAATCAGTTTACCAGATATAACTTCATTCACACAAGCAACTTATTCCGTTATGTTACCGATTGGCTTTATCAGCATGATTGTTATAGTAATCAAAATTTGGAAAATGCGTTATTCTACTCATATACCCCGGTTGCACTATTACATCCACTTAAATCCCTGATACCAATACACCATCGTCAAAGTATTCTATTTAGGGACACAGATTTACCAGATTTCTTCCGATATGGGGCAATCAACCCAGTTTAGGAAATTCTAACTTTCTCATATGACGTGACAGAGGGATAATGGCAATTAAGGATATTTCTCTTTCCTGCCATTGGAGGACACTGCAAGACATAGGGGTATAGTAGTGGGTCTAGGAGTCTGTCACTTTATCTACTAGTAGATCTTTGCTCTCCTCCCCTACTATGCCCCTCCTCTCCTGTGAATCCCTCAGTTTCTTTAAAGTGACTAGGAGCAAATGTCACTAGGGTATGGGCTCCTGCCTAGACAGTTAGCTTTAACTTTATCACGTTTTTATTTTTATTTCCCTATATGTGCTTCGCGGGGATCGATCTCAAGACCCAGGTGAGTGAACAAGACTTGGCTCTGCTCACTCCGGGTCCTGCTTAAGGTAAGAAGCAGCTGAGGCTCACTTACTGGCACCTCTGTCGTCATCCCCCTAGAAACGAGCTTACAGGGGGAAATTTGGGGCACCACAATTTAATTCAGGGGCACAGCTGGACACATTGTGGAGAGCGCAGTAATAGGGATCACTCGGTCCCGCAGCCCCGCTAGCGGGCAATGGAGTGAAGCTGCATCAGCCTCTTCTCCCGAACCGCTTTTCATGCCGGCAGGTCCCCGCTCAATCCCCTCGACAACGAGCAGATGGGAGATTGAATGCATCGCTCACACTCCTTAAGAGGTGAGAGAAGATGCAGTATACGGCGCACGCACCTGGGCTAGTTAACATAGCGTGCGCTGAGCGAACACAGCGGCCAATATTGAAGGAGGCACTATCGCAGGAGAACAGGAAGCGGGCGGCAACATAAAAACAGGAAGAGGAGTAGTTACAAACACACTTCCTCCCAGTCATTTCCGGCCACAATCATGATTCAGCCTGCACGTGGAAACACAGGGAGACCACCGGAGCAACGCTGCCTGACTCTCCTACTCTGCCTCTCCTCTGCTGCAGTACTAGATGCTCGGCTATCGTTACAGGCTGGTGCCTATTAAGCCTTCAAACAAAGGTTTTTTTGTTATTATGGGACTGTGATTTTATTGCATTTTTGTCCTTCCACAGACAGCACTGTACTTTATATAGTTAGAGGAGGGGTGCTTTGATATTCTAGGACTACCTAGTATAGAGTCTCGGTAGATTTCCTAGTCTAACAGCCATCAGTTATCTAGATTACTTGAATACAATCTGTATTCATCTTAAATTACTTAAGAAACGACAATGGCTGACAGCAAAAAGCAAGGGACACTCTGTAGCTTCTGCGTTGTATTATACCTGTGCCAAATGTAATACTAAATTTTCAGTTGGACAGACAGACCGAAACGCCCTCTGCGCAGCCTGTACCGCTGACGCCCAGGCGCGAAAGGGTTCAACCCAGGAGGTGTCTACAGCAGTGGAAGAACCGCTTTGGTTGCGATCCTTCTCATCAACCGTGGAATGACTAGCTAACGCCATGCTGCGGGTAGCAGAGGTACCTGATAGCTCTACTCCACTCACCATCACACACAGTCAAGGTGACGAGAACACAGCCCACAGACAGGGGCAGCCCTCAGGAAGAATAGATTAATGGCTATTACTCATAGGGGCAAGAGAATTATCTCTGATACGGTTCAAGACCAGGATCAGGAATCAGACCTCTCCTCAGCAGAGGAAGGGGAGTTAGACCCAGAGGGTGAGGACCACAATGACTATGATGCGGCCTCGGCAAATAGTGTGGATAGTCTCATTTTAATTATCAGGCATACCTTGGGGTTTGCTGAACCTGAACCCTCGGCACCCACAGGGGTTTCCCTTTTTAAAAGATACAAGGCACAGTTATCAGCATTCCCACATTCACCAGAAATGTTGGAGATTATAACTGAAGCCTGGCAAAAGCCCAATAAACAGTTTATGATGCCGGCCAGATTCAAATCCCTTTACCCCTTACCACCAGAGGACGCGGTAAAATGGGAACCCTTACCTAGGGTAGACACGCCAGTAGCATGCCTAGCGTCATCCTCGGCCATTCTCGTTCAAGAGTGGATAGCCCTTAAGGATCACATTGATAAGAAGTGCGACTTAGCGCTCCGCTCAGCATACACTGAAATTGGCAGTTTGTTTAGACCAAATATGGCCGGAGTGTGGGCTATCAAGGCCATTCAACTATGGACTGAGGAATTGATTAGAGGCCTTAAAGACAAGACTCCTTGCACGGAGCTTTTAACGTTAGCAGAACACATACTAGAGACATCCGAGAACGTAGCAAATGCCCACAGAGACACCGTATCTGTTAATGCTAGGTCCTCGGCACTTGTGGTAGCGGCTCGCCTTAGCCTATGGCTACGGTCGTGAGCAGTAGATGCCGATTCCAAGAGAGCACTAGAGAATTTACCCTTTCATGGCGTAACTCTCTCAGGCTCAGAGCTTGAGAGAGTGATTCACGAAACTACGGGGGGAAAGAGCACTGCTCTCCCGACGGTAATCAATAGACCCCGCCAGGGCAGATTTCGGTCCTTTCGGAACTTTGCCCGAAGTGGTGGGGCCCCTCCAAGAGGCCACTTCTCAGCTTCTAGAGGAACATTTAACAGAGGCAGAGGGGGCAGGGGAGCAACTAGAAGGGGATCCTCGCGCCCAGCGGAAAAGAACTCCGCTTGACAGGGCCCCTCTGGGGGAGATAGAGGTAGGTGCACGGCTCCTTCATTTCAGAGATCAATGGTGGGCGTCCACAACGGATCTCGGGATTCGAGGAATAGTATCCCGAGGCTATGTCATAGACTTAGCCTAGTCCCCCAGACAAAGATTTTTCCGCACCCCCCCCCTCCCCTTCTGTCCAATAAAGCGCAGGGCGCTCCAAGAGGCCATCCAAAGACTACTGGCAGCACAGGTAATAGTACAGGTACCCCTCCTGGAGAGGGGGTGAGGGTTTTACTCAAACCTTTTCCTCGTACCAAAGCCAGATGCCACCTTTAGGCCCATTCTAAATCTCCAGTTGCTAAACAAACAACTAAAGATTCAGAAATTTCGCATGGAATCCCTGCGTTCAGTAAAAGCAAGTATAGAACAAGGGGAATACCTAGCATCCATAGACATCAAGGATGCCTACCTGCATGTCCCAATATGGAGGGGACGCCAGTGCCTTCTACGCTTTGCGGTAGGAGAGGCACATTTTCAGTTCAGGGCCCTCCCTTTCGGCCTAGCAACGGCACCCAGGGTATTTACCAAGGTCATGGCCACCATGGCGGGTCTCTTGCGTCAGAGGGAAATTACTGTTATCCCCTACCTCGACGACCTTCTCTTGAAGGCCCCGTCAGCAGCTCTCCTATCACAGCAGATAGAAACCACAAAGAAATTCCTTCGGAGTCACAGCTGGGTGTTGAACATACCAAAGTCGTCCCTAACTCCAGCGCAACAAATGCGTTTCCTGGGCCTAATATTCGATACTCAGACCCAGAGGATATATCTCCCGGAGGACAAGGCTTTAGCACTGCGCAGGAAAGCCAAAGCCCTCCTAGCAAAGAAAAGGGTCTCTATCCTCAGTTGCATGAAACTCCTGGGAACAGTGGTTTCGGTATTCGAAGCAGTCCCATTCACACAGTTTCATTCCTGCACACTTCAGACAGAGATCTTGCACAAGTGGTCGGGATCTCACAGCCATTTAGAGAGGAAGATCATTCACCTGTCAGAAAGCAAAAGGCTATCCCTTGCCTGGTGGACATCCGGGAACAACTTGAAGAAGGGCCAATCCCTACAGACCTGGTCTTGGACGCTCGTCACAACGGACGCACGTCTGTCAAGGGGGGGGTTAACAGAACACCTGAGGCTGCAGGGGCTCTGGTCCCCTCAAGAAGCCAAACTACCGATAAACATACTAGAGCTCAGAGCAGTATGCAATACTCTGACAAGAGCCCAAAGATTCCTGACAGTAAAGCCCCTACACAGATACAATCGGACAATGCCACCATGGTAGCCTACATAAATCACCAGGGCGGCACTCGCAGTTTAGCGGCAATGCGAGAGGCGGAACGGATAATGACATGGGCAGAGCTTCATGTTCCCAATATTTTGGCCATCTTCATACCGGGAGTACAAAATTGGGAAGCAGACTTCCTCAGCAGGCAGAGACTCCACCCAGGAGAATGGGCCCTAAACAGGCAGGTATTCTCACTTCTGGTGGATCGCTGGGGCACACCAGAGATCGACCTGATGGCATCCAAACTAAACCATCAGGTCACGTGATACGGTGCAAAGGCACGAGACCCTGGAGCAGAGCTCACAGATGCCATGACGACCCCATGGGGGTTTCGCATATATTATGTGGTGCGAATCTAAGAGATTCCACACTTCCAGATTTTTACCTCCCCCGCTTACTAGACTTCTTACAAGACTGCCTAGGTAAGGGCCTCCGCCTAGGGTCACTCCAAGTACAAGTGTCGGCTCTGTCCGTGTACTTTCAGAAGAAGATAGCAGACTACACAGACAGTAAGACGTTTCTGCAGGGGGTTCTCCACATACAGCCCCCATTTTGTCATCCAGTAGAGCCTTGGGACCTCAACTTGGTCCTTGCAGCCCTCACGAAGTCCCCGTTTGAACCTTTACACTCGGTAACATTGAGGCACCTCACTTGGAAGACAGCATTCCTCTTGGCTCTAGCATCAGCGCGTAGAGTGTCGGTACTAAGGGCACTTTGCTGTGACCCCCCCCGTTTCTCATTTTCCATTCAGACAGGGCGGTACTTCGCACAAAGCCCTCGTTCAGCCCTAAGGTAGTTTCCAGATTCCACCTGAACCAAGAGATTGTGGTTCCGGCGTTCAAAGCCAGCAAGGACTCCCAAGAGGAGGCTTTACAGTTTCTTGATGTAGTCCGAGTACTACAGTGTTATATAGACCGCACGGCTCCTTTTAGGAAAACCACAGATCTATTTGTCTTCTATGAGGCCCAAAAAAGGGGGTGGCCAGCTTCAAGGCAATCAATTGCCCGCTGGATTACATCCACAATTCGAGAGGCCTACATCACGGCCTCACAGCCCGTCCCGCAAAGGTTAAAGGCGCATTCTACCAGAGCAGTAGGCGCCTCTTGGGCAGCTAGACACGGCGCGTCGGCGGAACAGTTGTGTAGAGCAGCGTCATGGTCCTCCGTCCACACGTTCACCAGGTTTTTACAGGTTACAAGGCTTTGAGTCGACCGATACAAGTTTTGGCCGCAGAGTTTTACGCGCAGCTGGTCCAGAGCAATCCCTCCCTTGAGGAAGCTTTGGTATATCCTTAATGTCTCGCAGTGTCCCCCAATGGCAGGAAAGAGAAAATACGATTTTTATTTACCGTAAAATCCATTTCTCTGACTCCATTGGGGGACGCTGCGCACCCTCCCTTGCTCTGTATATAGTTCTGTATGTAAAAAGTATTATCATATGTTTCTGTAATTTAAGACCTTCCAGGTATTATCACCTCCTTTCCTCTCACGCTTGGTTAGTCAAAACTGAGGGATTCACAGGAGAGGAGGGGCATAGTAGGGGAGAAGAGCAAAGATCTACTAGTAGATAAAGTGACAAGACTCCTGGACCCACTACTATACCCCAATGTCTCGCAGTGTCCCCCAATGGAGTCAGAGAAATGGATTTTACGGTAAGTAAAAATCTTATTTTTTGACCCAGGTGGCAGGCTTTATACCTTTAAACAATTACAGGAGAAAACAGGTATACCAAACTCGCAATTCTTCATTTACCTCCAGCTCTGACATTACGTGACATCTGTATCACAGCCCACGGATTCCATAGATAAGTCGTAATGCTTCGTAAATTTACTTCCCTTTTTTGAAATCTTCCTCTTATATAATAAGCTACCTATACGTAGATTTAGTACAGGCACAACTTACAATTCCCTGGAAGCGAATGTTTGAGGTATGGCAAAAAGATGTTGCCAGTATAAATAAACCACGTATTTTAACTTATCATTTTGGATCTATCTGGAAATTATTAACTATAACTATTGCTTGCCTCCAGAAAATACATTTAAAGGTGATTCATAGAGCTTATATCCCACAGGCAAGACGTTGCTTTCTGTTAGAAGGAGAGACAGGGCTCTGACCAAACCCGCTCTACCCTCTTCTGATATGCCAGCTGCTCTGACAGTAATAGTTACGGTAGCCCAGTAGCTGATATTACGACAATGGACTCACCAGTCCACCTGACCTTGGGAATGCTTAAAGTTGAGATTCTAGATATTCTATATTTGGACAGGAGAGCCACACTCCCGGATATAGAAAAAAGCAGAATACAATTTCAGAAAAAATGGGGGTTATATATTGAAGCACTAGAAACTTCATTCCAACAAAACGTTACTTGAGTTAGTTTAGTTAACTCAGACAAGCAAATATGACATACCTAAGCAATCTAAAGATTATCGTTGATGAACGCTGCCCTGACGGCATAAACCCCCCCGTTCTCTTTAGGCCCCTCAATGATCATGGTCATCTTTGGATCTATAAAAGAGCAGCCTACACCCCCTCACTTCTCTCTTACATACAGACAACTTCCACCCCCCCCTGGTTATATGTTCGTACCCCTTTGATACTAATTGGTGTTATCGGACGATTGCATTCACAAATGATTGCTCATACGGTTACTTTCATTTTTATTTTTTTCAAAGAAAATATTTAGTACAATTTTTTTTGGAATGCTATGACAATTGATGTTGAATTCTTGTATCAGAATGCTACGAGACTCAATTGTACTTGGGTTTATTGATGATGTAATCGATATTGTACACAATGTCCTTGCTATCAATGGTTTTAATTTTGTAAAGGGAAAAAAATGAATAAAAAGTTTTGGGAAAAAAAAATCAACATTCACAATTTTCTAATGAAACAAATTAAAAAGTTAAACTATATTTTGTACCTTTTGAATAGTAAAAAAATTCCTTTATTCTATTATTTTTCTGCCCAATTAGATCCAGCTGTCCACCAGGACCTACCTCATCCTGTGGTAGCCCATCTTGCTGCATTTTTTGACCTCTGGGACATGCTAGTGTGCGAGTGCCTTGAATCCAGCCATTCTCCATTGACAGATGAAGCTACTAGTGAGGTGAGGCCAAGCTTGGAGATTAATATTGTTTTAGTATTGTTGCTACAAAAGTTGCAAATGAATTCAAGGTTACTAACAACTACCATTGGACATCAGTTTTTAATTTCTAAATTGCACTACAAATTTGAGATTCTGCTGGGTTGCCTTTGACAGCACCAATTTCCTCCTGCTCCAATTTTCAAAAATATATTCCCTTTTATTTGTTTCTGTGCCCATCTGCTTGAAATGTATCAAAACCTTCGAGTAAGAATAACACGTGAATTACAGATGTGATTTTTATGCAGCACAAAAACAGTGTAGGTGGTGTATGATCCCATGAAAGAACTACCATCTCTGTAATCTATGTTTACATATGTTTTCATTAAATATTGGGGAATTATTGTTAACCAATTAAATATTGCTCTTTTAGTGAATGTAAAAAAATATCCAGAAATAAACATATTTACTGTTTAACGCCATTGATTTTCTTAATAGACAATGTACATTAGCATGTCCACGATTTCAGTTGCCAGCTAGTCCTTAAATTGTAATATTAATGCATACTGCTGCAGAATTACTTTGTTACTACTGTGCGTGCGTAACATGTGCATTCATATTAGTGAATCAACTTTACAAACCGCATAGATGATCTAGTTATAATTAGGAAATGTCTTTCTCTTTTGGACTCAATGGCAGCTTTAACTATAAGTAGGTACCCTTTCCAGTTTAGGTAGATAGTTGAAGGAGGCATGTAATGAAAAACATGCCCAGTTGGTATATAAAATAGCCCCTTCAGTGTCTCTTCCTGTCTCTAGAATAGGTAGGGCATGTATTTATTTTTTTTTACTTTTTATGTTTGCGCTGATGGATAAGTAATATTAATGTTCCTTTGCAGGTGTTGTCCTGCCTCCGGTGGCGTGACCGGTTCAGGCTGGTGTCTGACAATGTTGGCTTGGAGTCTGCTGATCTGGCCTTGCTAACACTACACTGGCACTGGGTAGTGAAGCACTCTGTGCAAAAGATTACTCCACTCTTACTTGGACATGATCATCACAGGTTTGTACCAGTGCATCAAGACACATATTTTTCTACTGCTAGTCTATTTAAACGTCAGGTTTTTTTATGCAATGAGTCCATTCTATGTTTACCATCTCTAATACCTTTTATTAGACATAGCTATTGTAGCTTTGTCATGCTAGGAAGGATATGAGCCGATGCCTTTGCTTTTCTTAACATTTTATAGCATTTTGAGATGTAATGAATGCTATTTAAGAATATAGGGGAACTTTTAGAATCGTGTGTGTCTACACACATTTCTGATTTCCTGCTTTTGCATAAGGAATGAAAGGAGTTTGGTTAAAATGTCATAATCATTCATACACTGTCAACTATCTAACTGATTCACTCCTCATCTTTACTTTAGGCTTTCTCAGGAAGTTCAGTCTATCTGCATGTGTATTCAGGAGTGTCTGTCAGCTTCTTCTTCCCAGACGTCTGCCAGTGTAAAATTGCTGCAAAAAGTCCTAGGTAGACCTCTACCTTTCAAGGTATTACTTAGTCTTTGTCTGTAGCACTGTTTACCATTGTTTTACATATGACCTCTGTGAACCAAATAATCACATATAGCTACTTTAGGAACGGAATTCAATGTGCTTGGTTCAGATTACTTTGTGTTTATGTAGAAGAGTTGTCTTTATTTTTTTAAGTCTCCGTGAGAGGCTTATGTTTTATGACTAAAAATATGAAATCTTAGTAAGCAAAGCTTTAAAATCAAATTTGTTCTGTTTAATTTAATCCATCAGTTTTACATAAGTTAGTGCCTGATTTTGAATTGAACCTAGATACGTGCAACAGCCTTTACTTTGCTTATTTACAGGAGCAGTCTGTGGTGGAGTGTGTGGCGAAACTGAAAGTGCTCAGTGTTTCCCTTAATGTAGTGGATGTGAGACCAGTTAAAGGAGAGGGCCAATGGCAGCAAGAGATATGCAGATTAAAGGCAGCTAGCTCAGCTTGGGAGACAAAGTTCAACATACTTCAATCCTGGACATCTGTCCTTCGGGCAAATCATCAAGAAGACATCAACTCTGGTAAACATGTTTACTTGGATCTGTAAATGAAATTTACCAACAGAAATGCAATGTCACCCTAAAAAGACAATACTTACCTGCATAGATGATATGCGTCCATTTTACTATAGAAAGTTGACCATTTTTCCTTAGTATAGGGCAGTGGTTCCCAAACTTTAGCAGTTCGCGGCACCCTTAGAGTCTCCAAATTTTTTCAAGGCACCCCTCCAAAATAATTATTGAGCAGTCCTGTTTTAGAAGTAGTTGGGTCAAAAAATTGTAATAAGTATTTAGGTCAGGACAGAAATACTTATTTAGTTGTATGCAAAAATGCCCCCTCTGCATCCAGACACTCTGCCCCCTCTGCATCCAGACACTCTGCCCCCTCTGCATCCAGACACTCTGCCCCCTCTGCATCCAGACACTCTGCCCCCTCTGCATCCAGACACTCTGCCCCCTCTGCATCCAGACACTCTGCCCCCTCTGCATCCAGACACTCTGCCCCCTCTGCATCCAGACACTCTGCCCCCTCTGCATCCAGACACTCTGCCCCCTCTGCATCCAGACACTCTGCCCCCTCTGCATCCAGACACTCTGCCCCCTCTGCATCCAGACACTCTGCCCCCTCTGCATCCAGACACTCTGCCCCCTCTGCATCCAGACACTCTGCCCCCTCTGCATCCAGACACTCTGCCCCCTCTGCATCCAGACACTCTGCCCCCTCTGCATCCAGACACTCTGCCCCCTCTGCATCCAGACACTCTGCCCCCTCTGCATCCAGACACTCTGCCCCCTCTGCATCCAGACACTCTGCCCCCTCTGCATCCAGACACTCTGCCCCCTCTGCATCCAGACACTCTGCCCCCTCTGCATCCAGACACTCTGCCCCCTCTGCATCCAGACACTCTGCCCCCTCTGCATCCAGACACTCTGCCCCCTCTGCATCCAGACACTCTGCCCCCTCTGCATCCAGACACTCTGCCCCCTCTGCATCCAGACACACTGCCCCCTCTGCATCCAGACACACTGCCCCCTCTGCATCCAGACACACTGCCCCCTCTGCATCCAGACACACTGCCCCCTCTGCATCCAGACACACTGCCCCCTCTGCATCCAGACACACTGCCCCCTCTGCATCCAGACACACTGCCCCCTCTGCATCCAGACACACTGCCCCCTCTGCATCCAGACACACTGCCCTCTCTCACGCTGTCCCCCCTCCTCTTCTCTCTCTCACAATGTCCCCCTCCTCTTCTCTCTCTCACAATGTCCCCCTCCTCTTCTCTCTCTCACAATGTCCCCCTCCTCTGCCCTCTCACACGCTGTCCCCTCCTCTGCCCTCTCACGCTGTGTCCCCCTCCTCTGCCCTCTCACGCTGTGTCCCCCTCCTCTGCCCTCTCACGCTGTGTCCCCCTCCTCTGCCCTCTCACGCTGTGTCCCCCTCCTCTGCCCTCTCACGCTGTGTCCCCCTCCTCTGCCCTCTCACGCTGTGTCCCCCTCCTCTGCCCTCTCACGCTGTCCCCCTCCTCTGCCCTCTCACGCTGTCCCCCTCCTCTGCCCCTCTCACGCTGTCCCCCTCCACTGTCCCCCTCACGCTGTGTCCCCCTCCACTGTCCCTCTCACGCTGTGTCCCCCTCCACTGTCCCTCTCACGCTGTGTCCCCCTCCACTGTCCCTCTCACGCTGTGTCCCCCTCCACTGTCCCTCTCACGCTGTGTCCCCCTCCACTGTCCCTCTCACGCTGTGTCCCCCTCCACTGTCCCTCTCACGCTGTGTCCCCCTCCACTGTCCCTCTCACGCTGTGTCCCCCTCCACTGTCCCTCTCACGCTGTGTCCCCCTCCACTGTCCCTCTCACGCTGTGTCCCCCTCCACTGTCCCTCCTCTGCTCTCCTCCTCTGTCCCGCTGTCACCATCCTCTGTCCCCCTCTCACCATCCTCTGTCCCGCTGTCACCATCCTCTGTCCCCCTCTCACCATCCTCTGTCCCGCTGTCACCATCCTCTGTCCCCCTCCTCTGTCCCGCTGTCACCATCCACTGTCCCCCTCCTCTGCCACAATCCCTCTAACTCTGCCCCGCGCCAGGCGCCAGCCATAAGAAAAAACAAAACACAGAAACTTACCAATCCGTCGGGCGCCGGGACCCAGCAGCCTCCTCTCTCCTGCAGCTTGTTACGGACGTCGATATTCAGTGACAGCTGCAGGAGAGAGGAGGCTGCTGGGTCCCGGCGCCCGACGGATTGGTAAGTTTCTGTGTTTTTTGGGGTTTTTTTATGTCTGGCCCGCGGCACCCCAGTGACAGCTTGGGAACCGCCGGTATAGGGAGTTTTACCATACAGAGTGGTGAGACAGCGATATTACTGAAGAAAGGAGGCAGGGGTCATATGCTGAAAGTAATTTGTGTGTATGTGTGGGGTGGGTGCGGTCACCAGAAAAGAAGCATTCACAGTCACAAATCTTGTGCAATCAATGCCACTTTAAGATTTTAAATGGATACTGAAAGTGTAATTGTCACACTAATGGCATGACGTGTCAGGACTGTACAGGAGAGCCATTAACCCATTTACAATTCTATTTCCTTATTGGACCTACTGACATGTGCATTTAAACTGGTACAGTTGGATTTATACTCCAATGTAGATTTCTTTATATTTCAGATGAACTTGCAAAGTCTGTGGAATTGCTTATTTCCCATATGACAAAACAGGGTGTTCTTCTGCATCCTGCGGACAGAAGTCATGAAGAGAGTTTGTGTAAGCTTCTGAACCAGGAAGATTTAGCACAGCTTTCTAGTAGAGTTCAGTTATGGCCTGGCATGGAGTATATTATGTTGCTGTGGCAATACAAATTGATTACTGACCTGCTATCCCATTCTTACTATGTAAGGTAAGTGTTGCATGACACATTTTATTTGATAGGAGAACCATTCAAAACTGAAAATTCCATCCAGTAAAACCTGGTGCCAAGTGGTTATTGGACTGTGATCCTATTTGAGGTTACTGGCGGCCACAGAACTGCTTGTTTCTCCACTTTTCTACTGGCACTTGTCCACAAAGGCAGCAGAAAAGAGGAGAGTGCCACAATGTCTATCTGAAGATGGACCAGTCTAGCATGAACAAGGGAAGTCAGGTAGATAGCATATTGTCCAACTACATGCTGCCAGTGGAAGGGAGCTGCAGACATGCACAAGACATCAGGGGGCCAACCAGATACCCTGAACATTGGACCCCAAGTTAGACCAGGTTGGACCAGGTTTTACTTATGATATTAAAATACATCTTGGATGGAATTAGCTTTCAATTGTACATTTGAAATCTGACTTCTTTAAACACATTTATTTCTAAATGAGTTAATATATTATAATTGACCATTTCCTGGTATTTACTTTTACAGAAAGAACATGCAGTCTGACCTAAATCAGCTGATTGCTTTTTGCTTGAAAAAAACATCATCATCATCACAGCATCTTCGTGCTTTCTCCTTCCTTGTTCAGCAATCTGAGGTAGTGCATTCATTTGTACATCACAACACAATTTTCATTCAAAGATGTTTTTCTTTCCTTTTGTTCTTTTAGCTTGAATCGCCATCTAACGCTTTATTTCTGTTTTGCCTTTAAAGATTACTAAAGGCACATAATTTAGGATGAATATATTATATTTCTTATAAGAGAATATCAGACCTCTGCTAGGAGCCCGTTAATATCTTTTGATTCTCTTCAGTGCCTGCCTGAGAGCTGGTTTGTATAGGGAACATGCTCAGACATTGGTAGTGATTAGAATTACTGCTGCAGTGACCTTTCTAAGTGTTCTCTACGTTATTGTCTCCATAGCTATCATTTTGCCATGAAAGCTCATACAGGAATATTTTTATTATTATGGTCGTTTGTTTAGATTTCGCAGCTCTGCACAGAGAATATGAAACCATTGACATCAGTTCCTGCCCCTTAAATTACAGTCCAAATTCCCTATCCCACTAGGATCCATTACGTCAGAAGCCATTTCAGTCTTGAATCTTGATCCCATTCAAAATGTTTAAAAATAGATTCACCTTTATCGGCAGCTTAGTTAACACTGAAATCAATTGAAATGATTACTCCGACCAAGGCTAATAATTTAGTTTTGGCTCCAATTAAGTGGCCCTGGTTGACCACATCTGGGAGGCATCTGAATATGGGGGGGAACTCAGCTTTGTATGCTAGTCTAATTGGGTCCAGAATTTCAGTTCAAATATTCTCTGCTTGCCGTAACCTCTGGCAAGGGCCGGTCTGGGACTAAAAATCATCCCTGGCATTTAAAGCACACAGGCCCACCTCTGTTCCAGATAATAATAATATTACAGTACTGTTTGCAAAGGTCATTGTTGTACGGTGTCCCGTGAGATACAAATGTATTACGAGCAGCTTGACTCTCTATTTGCAGCATAGTGCTTACCAGTATCAGATAATGGTATGTACAGGATCGGCAAGAGAAATTTGGGGCCCAGGTACAGTGAACTTTTGGGGCCTCCCTCCATGGATGAGTAGCAAATTAAACTGTGTGCCGCCGCACAATGCCGACAATGGCGTGACCACATTGTGCTGTGGGTGTGGTCAACATGGGGCTGATACATATATTGAAATAAAACATTACATTTCTCATGCCCTTCCAGCCACATTATGACACCCCCAGACCACTGTACTTATCTTTGCTTCTGATGGTGCTGACATCTATCCGGGTGGGAACTTCCTGTAGAGTGAGCAGGGAAGCTCTTTGTCTCACAAGATTACCAAATATTGTGATACTTAGAGCTCCTTGTCTTGCTCTGCAGGCAGTGTCCTGTCCAAGGACCGGAAGCATCTATCGGCTCCCTTTCCCTAACCAGAGCTGAATTAAGGCTCGGGGGGGGCCCATGGTTTTTAAGACAGGATGGACCATTTTATGTAACATGGTTATCATTTTTGACAAATACACAGGCAATACTGTGTGCACTACTGTTAGAAGCACTAAGCTCTGCCTTCACAAGCAGTATGTTGTGAAGCGGGATATACCTCCAACTGTCCTTGCAGTTGGACTAAATCCTGACTAAGCGAGAGTCACCCAAATTCAGGACTGCCCCACCAGATTCAGAACAGTTGGCAGACTGTCCTGCTCTCTCCTACCTGTTCTTGTCACTTCCACCACTTGTGGCAGCTAGTTTCTTTAGCTCAGTTCCTGCTTGTCTTGATCCTGGATTGTTGGAGGCCCTATTTTGAAAAAAAAAAAAACAATGGGTACATGAGATTTAGAAAACTCCAACCAGCCCCGGTGTTAAATAGCACTCACAGTTTATAATTAGGCCTCCCTCCATTCCCAGCAATAATAATATTCACATTTAATAAGTAGACATATTTCCCTCCAAGCAGCCCCAACATTAAATTAACAGTATACCCATTTACTCAAAACCTATTTGCCTCCCTCCAAACAGTACCAGCAATAAATTAAATATCATTAACTTTTAATAAATATAGCTATTTTTCTTTCATCCATCTGGGGGACACTGCTAACCATGGGGGGTTGAGTAGGGTAGGGAGGAGTCTGACACCTAAAGAGTTAATTATTTTGCTGCTGACAGACCATCCCCCCGCCAACTCCTCACAGAACTCAGTTTGAAGTAGGTGCCCAAGGAGTATGGGCTGAAGTTGAAGAGCTGCACAGTGAACAGGGTTCACTGTAATTAGGCTTTTTCCTTTTCTTTATAGAGTTGTTTTTTGTTGACTAGCACATGAGTGGCTCTGTAATACAGAGCAGACTCGTGGACAGAGAAGCAGCTGTCAGCAGGGGAGCCGCGGCTCCCGCTGACAGTTTTTCACGTGGAGTGGTGAGACTTCTCACAGTGTGATAAGCGATCTACACAGACCGCTCTCACACTGCTAGCAGAGCCCGGCGCTGCCAGAGGCAGAAAGCGCTGGTACTCCTGCCATTCCCTGGGGCCATGACAAGGAGTGAAGCGTACCAAATCCCCTCCTCAGTGAAAAGAGGAGGGGGAACTTTGGGTAATGGCCATGAACCAGCGCTTTTCAGGGGACAGAGTAGCAGATATCACACGATTCCACTTACTGGAGAAGTGGAAATCGCCGACATTCTGCGCAGGAAATGCAGAGAGCCAGCGGAAGGGGAGTTGTGTAAAAATCCCCCCCCCCCCCCCCCCCTAACTGAAGGAGCAGGTGGAAGATTCCTTCTGGCGCCAAAATACTAAAGGAGGAAAGGACACAGCAGCCATTCGGAGGAAGTGCAGCTGCTGACACACATCTCCCTGCTAAGTATCATTTATTCTCTCTACATATGCTGGATAGAGAAGTATAAGTATTGTGGGCACATATGCGAAGTAGAGCTTAATGTTAAAGAGATTATAGCTCTCCTTTTTGAGTCAAAAATACTGTGTTGTGTCTTGTGCATAATTAGATAGTATTTCTGAAAAATATCTTGTGTGTTTGTGCCTATTCTGTCTGTACGTGACTTTATTTTTGCTTCTCTTATGATGGCTGATAAAAGTAAAGCAACACGTGCCAAATATATTGTCTGTTCCAAATGTAATACTAATTTAACTGGTGAACATTTGGATCCAGGGGGGCTTTGTGCTGGTTGCGCTGTGGGGCCTGTGGTGTTACAGCCTAAAGACAGCTCCATTCAGGGGACAGATCCTCCAGAGTGGGTGGCAGCTTTGACACAGGGGGTTAATACCCTAGTGAAGCTTTTATCTAAGCCAGAAGAGATTCCAGTGGTAGCTATGGGGCTACCCTCTACCTCTGGGATGCTAGCCTCTGTGAGTTCAGGGGGGGTGGTGTGATTAGTTTATTGCCCCCAGGTGTTGGACAATCTCCTTCCCTGGCACACCAGGAGTCATCCCAGACGGGGGAGGCTGGATGGTCTGCAGTGGCTAGGGGTTGGGCTGGCTAAACCATTTGCTGGAAAATCCCAGACAATTACATAAAAATAAGAGACATAGATCAGCTAATACGCTGTTGTCTCTGATTAAGAGGGATCCTCTGAGGAGGAAGGTGAATTGTTAGCGGATTCCGATCTTTCATTAATAGAGTCAGAGGAAGGCTCTAGGTACGAGGGTATGGACGATCTGGTAAAAGCAGTACGTCAGACCTTGGGATTTGTTGAAGTAGAAGAGACGAGGTCCTTGGACCGGTCTCTTTTTAAGAAGGTTTCTAAACAGGCGGCCCGGTTTCCTCCCTCTGCAGAGCTGAGAAAGATTGCAGAAGCCTATTGTAAGCATCCGGATAAGAGGTTCACTGTGCCTAGAAAGTTTGGGTCATTATATCCACTACAAGAGGAGGATATGACCCGATGGGAACAGGTGGCGAGAGTAGATACGCCTGTGGCCACTGCCGATACCAAGAACGGCTTCTTTGCAAGATTCGACTGATCGTAAGTTTGGAACCTTTTCTGAAATCGGTCTTTACGGCTGCAGGTACAAACTTCAGACCGGCATTTTCTTCGGCCTGGTTGGCAAGGGCTATGGAAGCGTGGGCTGGGCAGTTAGCATCCGCATTACAGGATTTGGAGTTGCTTCCTTTGGCTATGCACCTAAAGGAGGCAGCAGGTTATGTGTATGAGGCTGCCCAGAATTTGGCATCCATATCATCTTCTATTTCAGCTACAGCAGTAGCAGCAAGAAGGACACTATGGTTGAGTTCTTGGGATGCGGATATGGAGTCTAAGTGATCATTAGAATCCATTCTGTATGCAAGTGGAGTTCTATTTGGTCCAGAGTTGGACTCCTGGATCTCACAGGCCTCGGAGGGAAAGAGTACATCCTTACCTGTGAATACTCCTAGACCTAGGACTCCAAGGTTTAGTTCTTTTAGACAGCCTTTTCCTGGGGGCGTGTCTGGCAGAGGCCAGACAGTCAGGTCAAGAGCTTCTGGAGGTAGGGGACAGTCGCTTAGGGGAAGGTCATCCTTTTCCTCCGCAGCAGGTAGGTCCTCTTCCGCCAAGCTTCCGGATAAACCGGCAGCATGACTACCATCCTCCTCTGGTAGCAGAGGGAGTAGTGGGGGGACGGTTGCTTTTGTTCAGCCAGCAGTGGACAGAGTCCTCAGCGGACAGATGGATTCAGGGAATCATGGGAAGAGGTTACATGATGGACTTGGTAGGGCCAGCTCTTCACAGGTTTTTTGTAACCCGTTTACACCGCTGTCCTCGGAAAAGACAGGCAATGCTCTCTGTCAATTTGCTTCTTTCGCAGAAAGTTATTGTAGAGATTCCGGAGTACCAGAGAAGGAAAGAGTTTTACTCAAATCTCTTCCTGGTCCAAAAGCCGGACGGTTCATTCAGGCCAGTGCTAAATCTCAAACAACTAAATCGTTACCTGAGGGTAGTCTCCTTTTCGGATGGAATCCCTGAGGTCAGTCATAAACAGTCTGGAGGCAGGCCAGTTCATGGCATCAATAGACATCAATGATGCGTACCTTCATGTTCCAATCTGGGAGGGGTATCAGCCGCTTCTCAGATTTACGGTGGGCTTAGCTCACTATCAGTTCAGGGCTCTTCCGTTCGAGCTTGCTACAGCTCCAAGGGTGTTTGCAAAGATTATGACATTAATGGCGGCACTCCTTCATTCCAAAGGGGTGCAGATTGTACCTTATTTGGACGATTTACTAATCAAGGCATCAACAGCACAGTTGTTGGAACAACATCTTCGGCTTACGGTGAAGGTGCTGGAACGGCATGGTTGGCTCCTGAATGGAACAAAGTCTCAAATGATACCTTGTCAAAGAATGTCATTTTTGGGATTGATAATGGGCACGGCAGACAACAAGGTTTTTCTTCTGGAGGACAAGATAAGGTCCTTACAGGAGTTGACAGACAGGGTTCTGTCGCACAGGAGGCCGTCAATGCTTTTGTGTATGGAACTGTTAGGAAAGATGGTAGCATCTTTCGAGATGCTTCCGTACGGAAGGATTCTCTCCAGATGTTTCCAATGGGACATGCTGAAGAAGTGGTCAGGATCCTACCTCAGGTTGGATCGTCAGTGGATGAGATTGTTACTAGAGGCGAGAGAATCCCTCAGTTGGTGGTTGGTGAGGGACAATCTGAGAGAGGGCAGGTCTTTTGCCCCATGGTCCTGAATCTCAGTATCCACGGATGCCAGTCTGAGTGGTTGGGGGACAGTGGTTCTTCACCTGAGGATGCAAGGGCTGTGGTCAGAACAACAGTCGGTTCTTCCCATAAATGTGCTGGAACTGATGGCCATCTTAAAAGCAGTACAGAAGGCTCAGAGTGTTTTGCAAGGAAGGCCGGTCCGCATCCAATCCGACAATGCCATCGAAGTGTCATACATAAACAGACAGGGGGCACCAGGAGTGTAAGAGCGATGAAGGTGACGTTTCAGATTTTTGCATGGGCCGAAAGATACGTGCCCGCGCTGTCAGCGGTTTTCACCCCAGGAAGGCAGACTATCTAAGTCGGCACGAGGTTCTACCGGAAGAATGGGCTCTTCATCCGGAAGTGTTCCAGTCGCTGGTAGACAGGTGGGGACTTCCGGATCGAGATCTGTTGGCGTCACGAGTCAACAGGAAGATTCCAGAGTTTTGCGCAAGAACAAGAGATCCACTTGCAGTAGCAGTGGATGTGTTGACAATGCCTTGAGTCTTCAGGTTAGGTTACCTGTTTCCCCCCATATCAATGATTCCCAGGGTCCTTCGAAGAGTCAGGCGGGGATATCGACCAGTCATTCTGGTGGCTCCAGCTTGGCCACGAAGAGTCTGGTATCCAGAGATTCTTCTTGTGGCAGTAAGTCCGGGGGTTCGGTTGCCGCTTCAAAGAGATCTGCTGACTCGGGGACCATTCTTGCATCAGGGTCTAGGCAGGCTGAATTTAATGGCATGGCTTTTGAATCCGGTCTGTGGAGATCAAGAGGGTTCTCTTTGAGCGTAGTGTACACTCCCCTCAAAGCTAGGAAGCCTGTTTCGGCTAAGATCTATTACCGCATCTGGCATGCTTATATAAGGTGGTGTAAGAAGAAGTCTTACAATTCAAAGTCATTTTGTCTGACTAGGTTTCTTGCCTTTCTACAGGATGGCTTGGATGCAGTTCTCCGTTTGGGAACCCTAAAGATTCAGGTGTCAGCACTGTCAGTGTATTTTTACAGACGGTTGATGGAGATACCGGATGTTAAGACGTTCTTGCAGGGGGTGCTTCACATCCAGCCGCCTTATGTTTATCCAACGACGCCTTGGGACCTTAATTTGGTCCTTAATATGCTGCAGAAGGCTCCATTCGAACCATTACACTCAGTGGAGTTGCGGTTCTTAAATTGGAAAGTAGTCTTCCTGCTGGCTATTGCCTCAGCTCGTAGGGTCTCTGAGCTTGGGGCTTTATCTTGTCGGGAACCTTATCTGGTCTTTCATGAGGATAGAGCAGTTTTAAGGACTATTCCAATCTTTCTTCCGAAGGTGGTGTCTGGTTTCCATGTAAATCAGGAAATAGTAGTTCCGGTGTTCAGAGAGGAGCCTCAGGCTTCTGGAACAGGGGGAAGGAAATATTTGGATGTGGTTAGAGCTTTACGTATGTACGTTAGGAGAACTGCAAAGATTCGTAAGACAGATTCTCTATTTGTTTTATTTGTTTTTTCTAGACGGGGATGGCCAGCGTCTAAGCAATCAATTGCTAGATGGCTTACCCTGACAATTAAGCAGGCTTATGTCAGTACTAACCATCCTTGTGCCGAAGCGTATTGTTGCCCATTCTACCAGTTCGGTTGGGGTGTCTTGGGCGGTGCGGAATGGGGCCTCAGCGGATCAGTTATGCAGAGCAGCCACCTGGTCCTCGGTCCATACTTTCACAAAATTCTACCAATTTAATTTCATTTGGCCGGTCCCACCCATCAGAGGGGCTGCTTTAGTAAGTCCCCATGGTTAGCAGTCCCCCCCCAGATGGATGAAAGAGAAAAGAGGATTTATACTTACGATAAATCTGTTTCTCTGATTCCATCTGGGGGACACTGCGTTCCCTCCCTTCTGCTTTCTTCTGTGTATCTTGGTTGATTGGCCTATCTTGTTGGGGCTTTTTTAATCAAACTGAGTTCTGTGAGGAGTTGGCGGATGGTCTGTCAGCAGCAAAATAATTAACTCTTCAGGTGCCAGACTCCTCCCTACCCTACTCAACCCCCCATGGTTAGCAGTGTCCCCCAGATGGAATCAGAGAAACAGATTTATAGTAAGTATAATTCCTCTTTTTCCACAACCATCCCCCGCCATTAAATAATTAATATTCACATTTAATAAATAGCCCTCCTTCCCAAAATCAGCCCCATGTTCAATTAGTAGTCCCAAACCACCCCAGCATTAAATTAAAGGTTCTGTCACCTCACCTTAAATAATTAGCCCCCACCTACACTCCACCTACTACCTCCCTTCCATCACATATTATATTAAAATACTGCGCCTACACGCGCTATATTAGCATGGCCGCACACAAGCACTTATCGTGTTATATCCGCACATGCACAGTCTGCTTCACTTCACGATCCAGCCATCCGTATGCACGCCCGAGCAGCAACACCACGCTGCTCGGCAGACGGGGAATCTGTGCCGTGCGGCCTATGCAAGTAATCACATGGGACGTGATAACTTGCATCGGCCACACTGTGTCTTCATCCACCGAACAGCGCGCAGGGAGGTGCTGCTGCTCGGGTGGGCATGCGGACCTGCCCATTTAGCCATCGGCCCTTCTGGCATTTGCCAGAAGTGCCAGATGGCCAGTCTGGCCCTGCCTCTGACTTAAATCCTGGGAGATGGGCACAGCTAAGAAGGCTCTGGATTCCTTGCCTCTCTAGGTGGTGATTTTTGTTGTGCAGAATTTAATTTGAATATTAGTAAGGCAACGGGTGGTAAGTTCACCAAAAGAGCACAGTGTTCTCGTTTTTTGTTACTTTCATGCCTCTAGTAAAGGAAAGAGTCAGGCGCTGAGATACCAGTTCAATGCTCCTCGTGGAGGACAGTCTGGAGGAAAACAGGCTTGGTCTGCAAAGAAACCAAGTGTTCAGACCAACAGTCTGTATAATGGGCAATCTACTGTGTTGGAAGCCCATCTGTTTCTTAACCAGAATCAGTGGTTCAGTTCCACCTCATATTGCTGGGTGAGGGGCATCATGGAACGGGGCTATTTTATCAATCTCCCCATAGCCCAACCCAGTTTTTCTGTGGATGTGAGAGTGTCAGGCCCTGCAAGATGCCATTCTAACCTTGGTTGACTTCAGGTGGTGTGATTATTACAGTTTCTGGTAAAATAAAGATGGCGGGGTGGGGGAGTGAGGCTTGCAGTCTGTTTTGTCCATTTTGAACCGCAACTCGCTGTGTTTGTGTTGACAAGTTCATGATGGAATCGTTGATCTAGCGTCAATGGCATGGAATGGGACGAGATCCTTTTATCCATAGTCCTCAAGGGTGCTAATTTACATGTTCCATTCTGGGAGGTTCACCATTGCTTTCTCGGTTTGTTTCCATCGTTACAGGGGTGTGATTATTTATCTCTTATTTTGATGATCTCTTGATCAAGACAGAGTCCCTGTCACTACCTCTGGTTCTCGCACAGGGCTTGTTTGCAGTTTTTGAAGGATGGGAATATAGTGGAAGGAGGAGCAATACGTGAATTTTTCTTTCAGGTGTGAAATGGAGCCTCTATTTCCCATGGTCCAGAGTCCCCCCAATTGCTGCCATAGACGGGATTGCACAGGCTAAAAACTGGATTTGTATAATTATGTTAAAATCCTATCAGGACACACTCCTAAAAATGTGATAGGATCTTAGACTGTCTATTATAGGGTGTGATAGTAATATTTTACTGTGAGGGTATTTATTTCCATAATTCATATCTGAAAGTTAAAAGGTTTGGAGGTTTTGTCTTCTTTTAGCTAGCTACATTTTCTCTTATGAGTTTTTGTTTGTAGCAATAACTTAATACAAGTTATATTCATATATTTGGGCTAGTAGGGAATGTTTACTTGCCCTTTTGTATATTACTTTCAGTTAATCCTTCTAAAATGACTAAAATTATGCTGGTTATTAAAATTTACTGTGAGTAGTTCACATAATTTATGGATGTTTGATTTTGTTTCACAGGTTACTTCTGGCGATGTTGCGTTATTATGGTCAGAGTTGATAAGCAGTGTATTTTCATCTTTCTGGAATAGTACTGTTACCACTGATCCAAATTACTGGTCATCCTGGAAACCATTCTCTTCTCCAGACAATGGAAACAACCCACACATACTCATGGAACCTTCTGTGAAGGTTTGTAATTGAATTGCACTGTACAGCACTTGCATTGCAGTGATGTACTCACAGACTAAATATTTTTAACTAATAATTTATACTTTGAATTATACTTTTTTTTGAAAAAATAAATAAATATCTAGAATCACCAATATCATGTGTGACAGAACTAGGGCGAGAGTTTTACAAATGAATGGCTCTCCTCTTGCTGTCACTCACCTACCATTACTGACAACTCCTACAAGTGCTACTCTGTCACCAGACACTGATTTTAATTGTCAACTGCACACTAGTTGTAGGAGAATAGTTGCTTCCATCACATGCCCCTGGAACCGCTGTTTTCTGAGCAGCTAGTGTAGCTTCTGTAGCAGCATCTCTTTGCTGGTTATTCTGGCTGGATCCTCCTGACCACTTTGGATAAGGACCGCTGGGTAGTGGGCAGAACATTGACAAAGGGTGCTGGGTTCAACACGGGGGGATGCTTTGTGTGTTAGCTCTTCTCTGTAGCTCATAAGAAAACAGCAGATATAGGCGTCTCACAGGAATAGAGCAGGAAGGACCTTTAGGAATAGTTTATTTGCCCTTAAAAGATAGTAGATGTTGTTCACTTAGATGTAGCTTTTTTGCTGGTTTCAGATACAGTTCTCACACAGTAAACCTTTATCCGGATTGAGGAATTTATTTTTCATGTCAATCAGCCTGTAGCTTGCATAATGAAGGGGAAGCGGTGTGTGGTATGTTTTCCGTCCGGCCTATTTGCTGCTAGGGAGAGGTGGTGCTCAGCACCCTCTCCACCCTGTTTGTGCTGATTGTGGTCTGCGAAATTTAGTTAAGTCTCCCACCCAAAGTACCATCCCAGATTTCTGCTCATGGGGTCTACTGCCCTCTTTAACTCAAATCTTCTCCAGAAGTGTATGCTAGTCCTCGGGGCTTCAGTGTGGCACTTTGCCACTTGGAACTCCAAAGAGGCAGTGTGTCTCCTATATTCTTTTTAATCCAGAAAGTTCCAGTAGAATCCCCTTTGGAGCTGTTATTGTGGCCCTTCAACTAGACCACCATTGTTTGATTTTATTAACTAAATAGAATTAGACTGAAGCACTTGAATTTTCCTTTTTCTGTTTTGTTGTTTTTTTTAGTTAATGACTTGTTCCACTCTTTTCATTCAGGGCCCTGGTATTTTAAGCAGAGCTGTGTTCTCAAAATGCTTCTGTGAAGTTCTGACGAGCAGCAGCAAGACATTGTCATGGGATATTAGTGGTCTTCCAGTCCTTCTGTCTTCGCACGTGAGCCTAGGAGATGGTGATGAGAGAATGCACCAATTGCGAGAGATCAACACAGTACTTTGGACGAATATGGCAGTATCTTCCTTGGCTAGCTTTAGGTCCATAATTTAATTGTTTTGTTTTTCCTTTATTTTAAAGTGGATTTTTCCTTCTTTATTCTTTTTTGTCTGTCATTAGTGAATACCTCCTAGACTTTCATTTTAGCTTTTAGTGCACTCCAAATTGTTTTTGTTGTATTTTAAACTTTATCTATTTTTAAGCAGTGAATTCTCTTTACCTAGAGAAGTGTTGCCATGTATATGTATGCAAAGCTTCACCAATTATTTACATTTTTTACAAGCTAAGGTAAAATCTAAAAGCACCCCAAATATTAAGTAAAATATGCTTCTACCAAGTATTAATGCTAATGTTACAAAGTGTTTGTATCTTTAATTCAGAAAATGCTTTCTACAACTTTGCATAATATTTTGTATTGGTAAGTGTTAAGAATACCCCAATAAATTGATTGATTGCATGATGTAAGAAAATCTGATGTTAAGAAACCCAAAGGTTGTGGAAATACTTTTATAGCCACTATAGTTATAGCTTGAAAGAAAACACATCTGTACATATGATCTTGTAGCCTCTATTTATTATCCTCTGCACCATACCATCAAGTGCACCTCCTTATAGCTAGTAGAACAGATCTATTATTCAAATTGCATAGCTGGTTCAGTTCATATCCGATCAGTTGTGATTGTCTATTGTGGTGCAGAGCAACCCGCTTAATGCTCTAAGGCCATATGGTGTTTTTATTACTCTTTGCGCACCTTAAACCTACAAGCCCTTGATCCACTATAGCTTTTTTTTTGTTTTTATATTTAATTTTCTGTTGGTCCTGCACACTTTTTATTGTTTGCATTGAAATTAATTTGGCGTATTGCCTTGTACATTAGGGTGGTATCTGCATTTATTCAGGTGACACCTTTTTATTGCTACTACAGTTCCATGCTGAAAATCGACCTTTCTGTCCCTGAACTGAAAAAACACTAACATTAGTTGTTTTCCACTTAGGAGCATATGGATGCACAACTTTAGCAACATATTGATTCAAGATGCAACACCAGTGATTTATAATTTATAACTTTTTTTTGTTTTTTTCGCAGGAGCACAGATTCCAGACTTCAAGGTCTTCTGTTATATCATCACTTTGTTGCACTGAAGGACCTAGTGCCCCAAAATATACAAGAGGAATTTTTGCAATATTGTGACCATCTTCCAATGAAAGACCTATCTGCATATCACTACATCCAGGATATTTTGAGAGACTGGTCTAGTCAGGAGAGGTTGCCTAGAAACATCATTAAAATGTGGTTGACTTGCCTGCAGCAGTTTTATGCTGAGGTGGATGATGCAGTTCAGGCCTCTGAAGCAGCTCACCGTGGATACCTGTGGATTAATATGGGCTTACTGCAGATTCATCTCTGGCTGCCGCAAACTCCATTTGACCCAGCAATAAAGAGGAAATACAAGTTGCAGTATGCAGAAGAAGAGGTGGGTGACAGAGAAAAATGTATGAATATCTTATGTATCCAATATGCAAACCAATAATTGGTTATAGGTTTTGTAGTATATTTGCCAAATTTATTATGGATTTTCCAAGAAACATCTTTTTTTTGAAGAATGGCGGTAAAATTAAATTCCAAGGAAATTAATTTCAAGGTGAATATTTGCCTCTAAAGGTTTATATTAAGTGTTTTAATTTTGTGTTAGCAGATAGTACAGCTTACAGTTTTAAATCCTTATGTCCTAATTATTAGTGTTTTGGATTATTTTTTTCTTATTTGTCCATCAGCAGATTTCCTGAAAGTTACCTCAGAATTAATTCATTGCATTTATCCAATTCCTGGAAACCGTGTAGAGTGGGCAGTATTATAAGAGAAGTCGATGAATATTGGGGCCCACCCTCTCAAGTGCTGTAATTGGTTTCAGAACTTTTATGGCTCATTTAAATATACCGTATGCAGAATTGCAGTACACATGCTGATTAGAAGGGTGATGAAGGTGCTGCTTCACAGGAGGACACACAGCCTTTTTAGTGGAATGCATTGTGTAAACAGAGCATTATTTTAGGAGGAAAGGGAGCAAGTGAAATTAATGATTGTTGTGGGCATAATGTGTTGTTTGATACTTTCACTCATTCCATAATGTGTTCAGTTTTGATTTGTAAAATTAGACATTGATAGATTTTCTGGTGACAGTTCCAAACACCAGAATGTTGCCATATATAGAGTAAGAAAAGGGAATTGACTGTGCTTAACACTTAAATAATATACATATAAAGACTGCTATCCTAGAATTGATTTGCTATTTATTAAAGTTGCATAAGAATATAAAAAAATATTATAAACAATTTACCAGCTGATGTTCAGTAAAAGTTGTCATGCTCATTATATGCTCTACTGAGGGGTGCTCATGCACAAATAAATTATTGTGCTGATATGCATTTTTCTGTGTCAAATATCTGCATGGAATCTAGGAAAATGTAAATTGATATTTTGCCAGTCAAATGTATACTACCAAATTTGACAACTCTGTTCACTGTTGCAATGAAGCCAACATAATAATGGGACCAGTAGTAAAAGAAAAAGATGCATATTATGTTTACCAGATCATTTATTTTCGTTGAAGAAATCCATTGCAGCCCTTACATATGGATTTAGTCCCTTAGTCAGCCAAGTATAGACAGGATTAAAGGTTGATATCCCCAGAAGGTATATAGCCTGTCTCCTCTTATCCGTCCTCATCTTTCCAGTGTCTTTCCAAGCTGTCTCTGAAAAATATATCCAAAAAACATGGGTGGGACCTTGGATTTGCCATGGGAATGAAATTATCAGATAAACATAGTTTTAAGCTTTCCTTATCAGAATCTATGGCAGCCCTTAAATATGGTATCTCTCCAAGCAATTAATATGGTGGGGGCAATAGAAAAAAACAAACGCTGGTCTGTTTATGCGCACACAAAATAATTTTATTGATCAATTCTTTCAAGAATCGTTCTTGAAATATGAGTATCCTCAGAAGTCATAATGTCCCGAAGATAATGTCTGTAAAATGAATGAATTGATGATCATCTGCTGCTTCGCAAAGGTCTGCTTCAGAAATGCCTGTGCCTTATGAGCCAGGATGTCGCCACTGCTTTTATGGAATGTACTCTCAAGTATGCAACTTTCTCTCTCTCTCTCACTCACTCACTCACTCACACACACACACACACACACACACACACACACACACTATTTGGCGCTGGACATAAAGCAGGAGTACATTTTCTTAGTTCCCATTAAATTTGGAAATTGCTTTTGGTAAAAAAAATAATCAGGATTAGATTGTAGAATTACCTTGTTTGAGTGTATGATTTCCTACCCTTCTGGCAGTGATGGCTATCAAAAATATTTCTTTGAGAGTGAGCCTTTTGAGTCGTACTTTCTTTAATGGTTCTACTGTTAAAGCTTCTAAAACACGAATGAGGTCCCAAGGTGCCGCAAATGATTTTGTGCCAGGTTGAATTCCCTTTGCAGCTTGTAAGAACCTTCTCATTAGATTATTTGATATTAATCTGGTGTCCAGAAATACATTTAATGCAGACACCTGTGCCTTCATTGCGTCAATGTACTAAGTGGAAGTCCTTTCTGTAAACATTCTTGAAGAAAGTATATTATTTTATGCATGTTAATTTCTAGTGCATTAATTATTTTAGATTTACACCACCTGTAAAGATACCAATTCTACCTTCTTCACTCTGGTTGGCCACCCACGGGTGCCTTCCTGGGCCGGGGAAGCCTACCCAGTACCTTCTAAGGTTCTGATTAGTCACTCAGGCAAATGCAGTTAGAAAGTAAAGAAATACATTTATTGTAATAAAAAAACAAACCAATTACTAGATTATTATCTACACACAGTAAATTAATGCCAGGCAGGTTTACCACATCATCTGTCCCTTACCCCACTAGCTTAAGAAGGTAGTCTCTTGGATGTCCTGACTTAAAGACCCATGGAGTTCTTCTCTTAGCTGCAGCTGTAGTCCATTGGTAGAGAACAACAACTAAAAACAGCTACACTACACCTTCCATGAATCAGATCCCAGAATGAATATATCCCCTCCCCCCTGGAGTGGCTCCTTATATCTAGGGTCTAATTTCCATAGTGTTTTTCCCTCCCTGGGCAAACCCCTAGGTCTGTATTTCTTAACAATTGGTGGGTGCTGTATCAGGGGATTGGAGGGAGAGTGGAGATGAGCTGTACTTCCACAGATTGTCCCTTGCTGGGCTCTTGACAAAATGTCTGAACTAGTCATGTTGAGAACGATTGATACTAATAGGCCTTCGCCCTCACCTGTATCCTGCAATTTGATCTATTAAAGTAATTCTTTTGTTTTCAAATAAGCATTGCCCAAGCGATTGTATTGTGTTTCTAACGCACAAAGTGATTTATTTTAGCAGATGTAAATAGTCAACAGTTCAATACATTATTGCTTGCGCAACGCTGCGCTAACCACGGGCACCAGTGGACAGTGATTCACCCTTGAATACTGTGATCAGTGAAGACTGAGCCTGGTGGGGGTGCAGCTATGATTATATATACAGTCAGTGTTACACAATGAACAATAGAGATGACGTAGCTTGCTTCTATAGGTCCAGACAAGGGTGGTTCCAGGGTAAACATAGGCTGATTCAATCTAAGGAATCCAAAGGTGGGGGTCATCTCTCCAGGGGATGTGCTCCAGTTACAATGAGTTCATTTACATATCACATACTGATATCAATCTGGCTATTTATTCCCTAACATCAATAACTAGAGTATGCAATATGCGATCTCTTCGGCGATGGAACCGGACAGCTGCTAATGAATAGGGGATTGATATGATATCAGACATGACACATTTCCCTTAACCTGAACCTTAGATAACACTGAAGTGTACATATAATCATAATATATAAACTAATAATAAACCAAATACTGTCAGCAAATAAATCACTTTGTAATGGGATCTATAGATATATATGTGAAACTAAATGCTATAGTGCGTGTGCGTGCGCATTTTACCGTGCGATCGCACCATGCCACGCGTTACGTGGCGTACGGATCGCAATCGCACGACAAAACAATATTAACCAATATACTTTCGTTCATCCAATTATACGACTTTGACAGATCCTTACCCATAACCCATCTGGCTTCACTTTAAGGACAATGACTAACAGCTTCCATGCAATATCAACAAGATACAATAAACAATGTACGTATTTAAAGTGAGGTACAGTGTCCCTTTATCCACATGTAATTAGACACTGCAGTGGTATTCTGTTAAGCTGGGGAATAAAAGTCAGGGCTATAAAAAGTACATGCTATAATCCACATTTTGTGAGAAACGAGGGACAGTCTGGTTAGGGTGATATTAATATATCGTTTCACCACACCACCCAAGTAATGTTTTCCATACTTTGTAATTTGCTATAGCAGAATTTTTCTTTTTTGTTTGCAGTTCCACCTTAATCACTTTGTCAGAAAACTCTTTACTCTTCGATTGTGACCATTCAATCTCTACACCATCAAATAGAGACTCTGTGGATTTGGTTGGCAAACCGGTCCTTTATTTTAAAGGTCTGACCGACTTGGTAGTGTCCATGTTTGTTCTAGGTGCATCTCACATGCTACAGTGAATAATGAGCTGGAAGATACATCCCAGTTTGAACTTCAAAGTTCTAGATAAGACATTTATCCTTTCTGCTTGTGGATTCCTGTAGCGAGTCTAATCTTTCTTCTCTGGTGTTCTGGCTTGTAGCTATTAGGTCTACCTGTGGGATCCCAAACCTTTCTTCTGTTTGTTGGAACACTTCTTTCTTCAATGTTCATTCTTCTGGAAGGATCGGATATCGGCTGAGATAGTCTGCCATCTTGTTGTTCTTTCCTCTAAATGTAGTGCCGAGAGGGAATTCAGGTTTTTCTCTCCCCATGACACGATGCCCGTTATTTCTGCCATCATTTTCTTGCTTTTGGTGTTTCCCTGTCTGTTTATGAAGGCTACTATGTCCTGTTGTCTGCCAAGACTCTTAGGTATTTGTGTTGTAATTGAGGCATACAGTTCTGTATTGTACACCACAATGCTCTTGCTTGAAGGATATATTTTCTGTTTGATTCCATGCAGGCTGTTTTATTTCTGTGCTCCTCAACCTTTGGAGCTTGTTGTTCTCAACATCCATTCTGGTTGTGAGAGTAATATTCCTCTATCTTTCAAACGTGGATCTTGCCACCAGTCTAGAAACGCATTGGTGTTATGTGCAAGCCTTAGAGGTTGCCTCAGAGATTTCAGCTTTTGTTACCATAGTTTGAGTATCTCAAGTTGAAACTTCCTTGCGTGCCAACTCGCACGTTGAGTAACACTTATGGCTAAAGAGAACATTGTGAAGAGTTTGAGACTTTCCCTCACTGAGGATTGTTGTTGTGATTGGACTACATAAGCCAACTGGTGAATTTGTTGTATTCTGACACTGATTCTTTGTCTTTTGCTGTATCTGTCTGTATCTAACTTCTAGTTATTACAGCTGTTGAGAGATGGTCATCTGGTGACTTTTGCTGAGGTTTATGAACCAGCCATGTTTCTGTAAAAATACAGTTACCTTGATTGTTTTGATTTTGGCACTGTTTTTCTGATTTTCCAGTTGTCAGGGTATCATCTTGCTATGGCAGTACTGTAATTCCCTTTTTGCAGCCATCAGGAATACTAAAATTTGTATGAATGTTATTTGGCGAAGTCTATAGGCTAAATATTAGGCATAGAAACTGAAAAGGATGTCCCATACTGCAAAATCTACTAGAGATGATGCGTAGGTGCAATATACCTTAAAATCCTTCCGTTAGTTTTCTACCAAATGCTCCACATGCTCTTATTCGTTTTTTTCTTTCCCTCGAAGGGCTCTGAAAGAGTACCGAGAAGGAATCTGGGTAAGGACCTAAACTAGCTAAACAAAAATAGAAAATACAAAAAAACCCACCCCTTACATCATGTTGAAGGCCGTGTCCTCGCTGTGATGCAGCCTCCTCTTCAAGCACCTGACCTGGAAATGGCCTCAGGTACTTTTTTCACATGCAGCACAAAATTCACATTCCTCTAAAAAGCTGGTACCATATCTACTACCTTGGTAGTAGAAAGAACTGGCCTTGGGGCGTCCCCCTTCTCCTGGTGGACAGATACTAGAGGAAGCAACAGAGTGCTGCCCTCCAGATCCTTTCTGGGAATCCAAGGCAAATCCTCAGCTTTGAAGAGACAGGCGATGAGCAAGGATAGGAAGAGCCACACTGTATACCGTCTATATAACACCTTTTTTTCACTTCAGTAATCATCTGATCAAAGGGACTAAACCCATATGAAAGGGCCGACATGGAGTCTGATAGCAAAATTAAGTTATCGCATTTAAAGTTACATTAACCAAAACATGGTTATTACTTGTGTTGCGTGCTGGAAAGTAAACCTGAAACTATGGTTTATTTTTATGTCATATTTTTGGGTAAGGATATTTCTGTAGGATTTCTGTAGGAGATTGCTCTTGTTTATACACAGATAGCAGCCAAGATGAGTGGTCTTAAGCTGTTTTTTAAAGCTTTCTTTCTGCTGGTCTTAAAGGTGCCTGCAGGTTTTCTACAGCTCTCATATTATTTGTAAAGTATTCAAAATACATCTCCATTAAATAACAATGTTTCCCCACACCAGTCTAGTGCTATGCCACACTTTTACTTATCACATGGCCAATTCAGTAGGGTTCAAAAAAAAAAAAAAAAAAATGTAAAAAAAGTTTAGTGATGGAAACCGAGTGCTTTGAACTGGCTTTTTTGTCTGCAAGCTTTATCACTACTGTTCTTTACTTTATCACACTCTTTATATAACTCTTTTGCTGATTAGTCAATTACTTTGTCTAAGTGTGCACATCATTTGCTTATTACACATGACTGGTATGTGATCTATTTCAGTTACATCAACTGGAGTGCGAATGGGAAACACGGAATCTGTCCTGCAACCTGCTGACAGGGAAAAAGCTTGATGATGCAGCTTTGAAAACGCATGTTCATCCGCATATCAGGTATGTAAAAAATCCCTTGTTTTAGAAAGTGGTGTGGCCTGTTACTAGTTGAAGGTAGTCTGTGTAATCAGTGTACTCATTGTGAGGACTGAAAGTGGCTCCATCTATATCTGAAAACCACTGCCCTACCAATACTGAATGTTTTATCTATCTACTTAAAGAAAATGTCCAATAAAAATTTTAATTTTACATATGAACTTCTTTGATCCCCATATAGCAGAACGGTGGCTGGTTTTTATGTCTGTTGTCCTCACAATTCCTGAAAAGTTCATTCCTACCAGTAGTATTAATGGTCACTTCTCCATGGCGGACAATTGGGGGAAGTAGGGGATGTCAGCCAGACCCTGGGTCTGCAGTTTCCTTGTTGCTGATACTAAAGCCCGATTGGCTCCGGTGTGGTTCTTTGACGTCCGTGTGTTCTACAGCTGACAGCTGGGGCTGAAGTGAGACCCTTTGACACTACAGCACTACTGTTCCCGTTCAAAGGAAAAATAGCAGAGGTGCAACACTGCTGGTTGCCCAGATCCCCACTGGTGAACCAATACATTTTACATACATTAATTTTAAACATTATTTGTTAGTGTTTCTTTACATTAATATAAAGGCACCATCCAACTAGTTAATTCCTTTAAGCCTTAAGGTGTCGTAGCACATGTGGGGCTGGAGTAAAGCGGACCTGGCTACAGTGATTAAAATTATTTAAATACAGCAAGTTTAGAAAAACATTCTTAATCCCTTCTCCAGGATAACTAAAGTTCATTATACTTTGTGTGTGACACTTGCACACTTTGTGTGAGTGTCATGCACTCTTGAGAAAATGTCACAGAATCATTATTGCCCTAACTTATGCAGCGCTCCCAACATTTGTTTTCCTAAAGCTAAGAATTTGTATGCAGTGGCATACGTTCTTAATTTAAAATTCACTTGTGTGCACTATGAAATATATTTTGAATTAACAATTTCCTAACTGTGAAATTTGGTCATAAAAGGGCAAAACCCTTGCAGTCCTAAAGTGCTTAAGGCGTTTTTTTAAACATTATATAATGGAAAAGAATCTGTGACTGAGTCCTCCATTCATTCTGTTGTATTTTCATTTAAATGTCTCTGCTGCGCCTAACGTATAAACATAGTAATCTAAAAATGTAAATGCAAATATTTAAAATACTTCCAAATGTGTATTTATGGCTGGATCAGTTATAAATATATCCCCTTAGGATGTAAGCTCGTATGAGCAGGGCCCCCTCCCCTCCTGTCTCCATACCTGTTCTTCCTCTCCGTCTTTACTGCATATGACTGGCCGGAGTTTCTGAAGTATTAGTACTTTTTGTTCATTGTTCTGTATGGTTTCACCCTGTATAGTCTACTGTTAGTACTGTGTGCGGCGCTGCGGATACCTTGTGGCGCCTAACAAATAAATGATAATAATAATAAATAACTTATTATATAAATTTTAATTTATTTCAGTTAGTGGTGTAATGCGCCAATGTATATCATTGAAAATGTACTGATTTTTGTACTAGAAATGTATTGTTTACTGATGCACTAGGCATATGTTGGAGAAAATCTGTTTTAGTAAGAAAGGGAAATCCCATGCTAATTAGGCTTTTTAATTTGCGAGTGACCAAGACCTCTTTTAGCCTGAAAGCATTGGGTGGGGGTTGTTACCTTTTTATCCCGTCTTGTTAAAAAAGATAGACAGGCTATTTGAATAATGCAACCAGCCTGTAATTTAGGAAATCTCAGAATTATGTGAATTTTATTAAATACAAGATTAGATTATATATTACATCCTGCTGTTAAATATCTGATATTATAACTGTGTGATGCCAACAGGAAAGGGGGCTTGGTTACCCTCTGCCAACATGTGTGTCAGAAACAGTATATATGAGCTGTATTCTGTATTTTAACTGTAGTATACCATCTGTATTTCTGGATGATCACTAATATGTAATGATCCTTGTAAGGACCCTTTGCGCAAATAAACTGCTTGAAGCCTAGTGGTGGCGGCAAGGTTTTCCTACAACTATTGTGCAGTTGGCATTCGCAGTTGGCGAGTGTCTTTTGGCAAGGTGACACCAGTAGGAGTGGTCAGTAATAGTTGGTTACTGACAGTGACAAAAGAGACCCAGATAAATTGTGCAGGAAGAACGCCCTGTCATCCTTTTTCTCCCAACAGACCGGGTGGTCACATTAATAAAAAAAAAAATATTTTTAAACGCACCCATGTGTTCCAGTCGGGGTGTGGACACCCCTGGCGGTATTATTCCTCCATACCTATTCACTATTCACTTGTGCATTATAGTTCCAAGGGGTCTCCCCATCTATGGTGGTCCAGTGTGGATCAGGCAGCTCCTGGTGGTGTTCAGTTGCTTTACACACTCACAAGTGTTACATCCCAACATTTAGGTTTTTTAAATTTTTGACACTTGACCATCCTCATGAAAGTGAACATGGCTGCTTTGTGTTAGGAGTGTGTGGGAATGTCACAATAGACTTTGCCATGTTCCCTTGTGGAGTGTATTGTGCTTCTGAATAGGCAGGCTGTTCCCATCTCCTACAAAGAAAACCATGGATTGTCGCATGCTCCAGAAATACCTGCATTTGGTGGGCACAGGCACACCACTTGCCATGTTAGTAAATTGAAATTGTCCTGCCTATATCAGGATAGTCGGGAAGTATTGCTCAGAGTTGTGTTCACTTGTGAGATGGAAGACCAGCTATATTTGGGCTGCTGCAACCCATTTTTCCACTTGGGGACTGGAGAACAGCAGCACCAGATATCTTTCCAAGAGCTGGCAGAATCAATTAGAATTCTGCCAGGGGACTGCTTCCTAGGGGCCTCAGTGAGTTCCTGGAAGTACTTTGCCGGGACATTTAAAGATAAATTTCCCAGCCCCAATCTTGTGGTGCCAATGAGAAGTGTGGGCTAAGCACTCTCTCACCCAGGCAGTGCGGGAACAGGGGAGACCCCAAGCCACTGAGTGCAATGTTAAAACAGTGAACCAGATCTAGGCTGATTCACGTTGTACATTAACGAGTCAACCCCCTACAAATGTGTATGTAAATAAAAGAAAAGATAAACATCTATGTTAAGTGAATGCATTTGTGTGTGTGTATGCGTTTCATTTCTACCTACCTAAGTGGTGTGTAACAGCTCTTTTTTACTAGCTATTTTTGAGCAATAAACCCAATGCTTATTAAAGATTTTGCTCTATTTCTGCAAAATGCCTGTATCTGCTGAAAACTTATGACCTACTACCCTGCAGTCTTATCCAAAGTATGTGGTCAGGAAGATCCAGCTAGAATAACCAGCAAACAGGTGATGCAGCAGTTACACACCACTAGGAAGAAAGAGATTCCAGGTGCCAGTTGCAGCGGTACTCTCCTGCAACTGGGGCACCACATTATAGCTCAGTTGACACTTAGAATGGGTGGTGTGTGTGTCTGGTGGTCAAGTAACACCAGGTGGAGTGGTCTGTATAAAATATTTAGAGGATACCCAAACTAAATCTATAAAACACCTCACTAGGTGGCAAAATAAGCACATCCTGGCACAGATGTGTTGTTCTATATGCTTCCATCTGTCACAGATAAATAAAACATAGAACTCCTGTTTCATTGGACTCTTCTATTTCCTTTTAAATTATAAGTGTTCGTGATCCAAGCCCTTGCATTTTTTTCCATTTTTACACATTTTCTGTAACTCCCCCCCCCCCCCCCCCCTCTCTGTACAATGCTATTGAATATGCCTGGCATATACATAAAAATACAATATGATTACTTGAGTCACAGTTCAAATTATGTACTAATGACACTCAGGCGTTACATGAAACATTACTCTGGCCAATGTTTGATGTTGGACTTTTGAGATTACTGATAACAATAATGTATGTCTTTACAATGTTCTCTTTCTAATTCCTCATTTTCCACACAGAACTCTGCTGCAGAGAATTCAAAAACTGAAAGCGATTGTAGATAATATTTCCAAAAAGCAGGCCTACCGCCCAAAGAGTCCGACATACAACGCATTGTACCAAGATGTTCACAACTACCTCAACAGCATTGGCAAAGTTTCTTCTACTCAGGACTTTGCAACACGCCTTCTAAAAGCTCTCAATGGGAAGGGCACAAAATCACGACAAGGTATACTTAACTTGTTGTCTGAGGAGGATGCATGGCAGCAATCACATCACCAATTCAGAAAGCGCCTTTTAGAAGAGTATTCCATATATCCTGATATGGTAACTCCTCTTCAGGCAGCCATTTTACAAATGCAACATGGAGTGAGGATAATGGCCTCTGAGCTTTATACCTTGATGAACAGTAACCTTATTTCTCCATCCAGGATAAAGAGTTTGATCACCTGCCTACTGGCTTTTCCTTCTACATCGGATTCTTTTCCAACATATTTCTCACACGCTGACAGTTTGTGTTCTGTTGATTCCCTTGACATTTTGAAAGGCCTTAAAAAACTTTCTCAAAAATATCCAACTAAAGACCAACTATCCAGTGGAAGGGATTTAAGTTGTTGCCTCAGTAAAGAGCAACTGCTTGTTACTGGGTTACTTTATCTGCGCTCTCATATTCTTTCAAAAGGAGATATGGATCTGAAGTCTTTGAAGCTTTTCAGGCACATATGTCAGGTCAGTGTTTCCTCTTTAATTATGCCATATTGCTTTTCAGAAACCTTTCAGTTTTGTTTATTTTGCCTCTATAAAAACGTCATAAATATGTTTGATTTCTTAAACATGTGTTTTAGGCTATTATCAATGAGTGGGATGAGCAGGAGCAGAGTGCTAGAGAGCGTGAACAGGAAGAGAGCAGTTTGTATAAATATAAGAGCAAAAGTCTTGGGTCTGGACTCACTGAAGGCCAAGAAGAGGAGAAGGAGTTCCGAATGTGTTTTCCCCTTTATGAACAGGTATGACCACAGCAAGTTATATCCAGGAAAATAATCTTATTTATCAAGCAAAGAGAAATCTTTGCAGAAATTTGGAGATTAATGAAAAGCACATATGTTTAAGAAAAGATGTATGAATGCATTAACTGTAATTCTAGGTCTTTTGAAAAATTGCAGTTTTATTTTTCTTTCATTTTCAATCTTCTGTAGTATATTTTGTGTTACCGAAGAAATAGCCTTGTGTAACCGAAGGTTAGTGTTTCTTTTTCTATGAATGTACTGTATGCCAAAGTCTGCTGTCTAATTTTGTATGTTTTTAATGTTTGTTCTTTTTCCTTCATCTGAAGGACTTTGCTGATATAACAGTGCAACCCAGTCTGGATGAACATATGGAGACACAAGACTGTCAGAGTCAAGCAGATGACCACAATTCAGTAGTGTCTGAGAGTTCAGTGCAAACCGTTATGCTTATCCATCAGCAACTGTGCTTAAGTGTTGCCAGATCTCTTTGGTACCGCCAGAGTCCAGCACAACACGAAACCAAATATTACCTCAGTATGTTCCTGTCTTGCTATCAGACCAGCGCTGGTCTCATAGAAAATTTGTTCCCACTCATCGGTAAGATTTATTTTATGATGGTTAGTTTTTGTAATGGAAAAATGTAAGTGGCATTGTAGAAGTGGGTAATATGGTGTTTGCCTAAATATTTATAAAAAGATCATGATGGCTATATAGGCACAGTTAAGAAGTTATAGGTATGAGAATCAGTCTGTACAGAGCTCTGGCTCTCTTGCACCACAGCTTTCTGAATTTCCTTACTCCCTGCACTCCTTATTGGCATAAGGTGGCAAAATTGGTGACGTGCAGATTGGGATGCAGTGCCTGGCCCTATTAAGCATACTATTAATTAGCATACTGTGTTCTCTCACTAAAGGACCCCACCTGATGTTATGTTGTGAAAACCTTCTTTTCTTTTGAAACTTATGAGCTTTTATGGTTTGATTCCAGGTGCTGACTTGAATGATGATCTTTTTGGCAACCATTTGCTGGCAAGCACTCTACTGCAGAACACAATATCACACAACACTACCTCAGGCATTATACTGCCGCATGAAGGTCCTTATGACTTTTATCAGCATTCTAATATCCAACAGGTCAGCCAATGCCAACACGTACTGAGCCGCTTCACCTGCGAAATAACCAAGCTGCTGGAAGAATGGCCGGATCACCCTGCTTTGGTGCAGGTAATTACAGAATATTACTATACAGTGCATCCGGAAAGTATTCACAGCGCTTCACTTTATCCACATTTTGTTATGTTACAGCCTTATTCCAAAATGGAATAAATTCCTTTTTTCCCTCAAAATTCTACACACAATACCCCATAACGACAACATGAAAAAAGTTTTTTTTGAGATTTTTGCAAATTTATAAAAAAAAAACAAAAACAAAACCAAGAAATCACATGTACATAAGTATTCACAGCCTTTGATCAATGCTTTGTTGATGCACCTTTGGCAGCAAATACAGCCTCAAGTCTTTTTGAATATGATGCAACAAGCTTGGCACACCTATTTTTGGGCAGTTTCGCCCATTCCTCTTTGCAGCACCTCTCAAGCTCCATCAGGTTGGATGGGAAGCGTCAGTGCACAGCCATTTTCAGATCTCTCCAGAGATGTTCAATCGGATTCAAGTCTGGGCTCTGGCTGGGCCACTCAAGAACATTCACAGAGTTGTCCTGAAGCCCCTCCTTTGATATCGTGGCTGTGTGCTTAGGGTTGTTGTCCTGCTGCAAGATGAACCGTCGCCACAGTCTGAGGTCAAGAGCGCTCTGGAGCAGGTTTTCATCCAGTATGTCTCTGTACATTGCTGCATTCATCTTTTCCTCTATCCTGACTAGTCTTCCAGTTCCTGCCACTGAAAAATATCCCCACAGCATGATGCTGCCACCACCATGCTTCACTGTAGGGATGGTATTGGCCTGGTGATGAGCGGTGCCTGGTTTCCTGCAAACATGACGCCTGTCATTCACTCCAAAGAGTTCAATCTATGGGGCATATTCAATTAACTTTCCGGTTTGCGGTAACGCGCGTTACCGCGAAACCTGCGCAGTATTGCCGGTAATACGGTACCGCAATAACGCGGATTTTCGTACGGAACCCTATGGGCTGCGAACGAAAATCCACGTTATTGCGGTACCGCAGATTGACTTCGCGGCCCGTTCCGGCGCGAACCGGAAAGCTAATTCAATATGCCCCTTTGTCTCATCAAACCAGATAATTTTGTTTCTCATGGTCTGAGTGTCCTTCAGGTGCATTTTGACAAACTTCAGGCGGCCTGCCATGTGCTTTTTTACTAAGGAGTGGCTTCCGTCTGGCCACTCTACCATACAGGCCTGATTGGTGGATTGCTGCAGAGATGGTTGTCCTTCTGGAAGGTTTACCTCTCTCCACAGAGGTATGCTGTAAGTCTGACAGATTGACCATTGGGTTCTTGGTCACCTCCCTGACTGGGGACCTTCTCCCCCGATCGCTCAGTTTAGACGGACGGCCAGCTCTAGGAAGAGTCCTGGTGATTCCGAACTTCTTCCGTTTGCGTATGTTGGAGGCCACTGTGCTCTCTGGGACCTTCAAAGAAGCAGATATTTTTCTGTACCCTTCCCCAGATTTGTGCCTCGAGACAATCTCGTCTCGCAGGTCTATAGACAATTCCTTTGACTTCTTCATGCTTGGTTTGTGCTCTGACATGCACTGTCAAGTGTGGGACCTTTTATAGACAGGTGTGTGCCTTTGCAAATCATGTCCAATCAACTGAATTTACCACTGGAGGACTCCAATTTAGCTGTAAGTACATCTCAAGAATGATCAGTGGAAACAGGATGCACCTGAGCTCAATTTTGAGCTTCATGGCAAAGGCTCTGAATACTTATATACATGTAATTTCTTAGTTTTTTATTTTTAATAAATTTGCAAAAGTCTAAAAAAAAAAAAATTCACGTTGTCATTATGGGATATTGTGTGTACAATTTTGAGGGAAAAAATGAATTTATTCCATTTTGGAATAAGGCTGTAAACATAGCAAAATGTGGAAAAAGTGAAGCTCTGTGAATACTTTCCAGATGCACTGCATGTGAAGGTTACTAGACTACTTAACTTTGCCAAAAATTCTTAAACTTGTCATCTTCTGTGCTCTACAATTGGTGCAGTCTTGTTACAGGAAGATAAAATATGTTTCTTGCGAGTCTGCAGGCATAATTGACAAATACTTAATTAATTTCTTAAAATATAGTACACACCCTCTAACCTTCCTTTTAGTCCATTTGTTACAACCTCTTCATGCTTTATGACGCTCACAAGCAGGGTTGACCTGCATCTAAGCAGTTTCTTGCTCGATGGATTTCATTCACCATTAGTTTGGCTTATGTCCGTGGCTCTTGTTTTGTGCCAGCATCTTTGAAGGCTCATTCCACTAGGGCTGTTAGCGCTGCTTGGACGGCGCGTCATGGTGCTTTGGCGGAGTAGTTGTGCTGGGCGGCAACGTGGTCGTCTGTCCATACTTTTTCTTGGTTCTACAGGTTGCAAGGCTTTGCATTTGCTGATGCGAGCTTTAAACAAGGTGTTGAGCTCAGCTGTTCGAGAGCAAGCCCTCCCTTAGGGGCAGCTTTGGTATGTCCCCAATGTCTCAGTGTTCCCCAATGGTAGGAAACAGTGAAAACTAGTTTACTCACCGTAAAATCTGAATGGCAAAGAAGATGTCCTTGAACTAGCAGATCTGTCCGCATTGGTAGACGGAAGGGGGGTGCTGCTGCCAGCCCCAGAATGTCTGAAAACCATGCCCTGCGAGGCCAATGGGGGGCTATCAGGATTGTGGGAACTCGCTCGCTTTTTAGCACCCGCGGTAGCATGGGAGTAGGAGGGAACAGGTACACTAGCTGGAAGCGCCATGGAACTGTCATGGCATCTGTGAATCTCGCCTGAGGGTTTCAAGCCTTCGTGCAGTATAGAGGAACCTGGTAGTTTAGCCTGGATGCCATGAGGTCGATCTCTGGTGTGCCCCAGCGTTCCACTAAGAGAGCAAAGACCTGCATGTTTAGAGACCAGTCGCCTGGGTGAAATTTCTGTCTGCTGAGGAAGTCGGCTTCCCAATTTTCTACTCCGGTAATGTAAATGACCGATATCTTGGGGACATGATGTTCCACCCATATCATGATTCGTGCCATCTCTGGCATGGCTGCCAAGCTGCAAGTTCCGCCCTGGTGATTTATGTAAGCCAGAGCTGTGGCATTGTCTGATTGAATCTGTAGAGGCTTTTCTGATCGTAAACTCTGAGCCCCCGCATCAACGTCCTGTACACAGTTCCAGGATGTTAATAGGGAGTGTGGCTTCTTGGGGGGATCAGAGACCCTGTAATATCAGAGGCCCTGTTACCCCGCCCCAACCGGACAGACTTGCGTGTGTTGTGACCAAGATCCATGACCAGGCTCGAAGAGACTGTCCTTATTCCAGATTCTGTCTGGATACCCACCACGCCAGAGAAAGCTGTGTGGGTCTGGACAGGCGGATGATCTGTCTCTCTAAATGAACTTGGGAACCTGACCACTTTTGAAGAATCTCCTTCTGAAGCGGTTGTGAATGGAATTGTGCGAACGGCACTGCTTCGTACACTGAAATCATCGTTCCCAGGAGTCTCATGCAACTGAGGAAGAAAACTTTCTTCCTTGCTAGGAGGGATCGGGTCTTGTTGCGAAGTGAGAGGACCTTGTCCTTGGGTAGATATGCTCTCTGGGTCAGTGTGTTGAATGAGACCCAAGAACCGCATCTGTTGCGCTGGAATGAGAGATGACTTGGGTACATTTAGAACCCAGCCATGTGTTTGTAGAAACTGAATAGTAATCTGTATGTGATGAGTTAGGAGCGATGCAGAAGGAGCTTTCAGAAGGAGGTCACCTAAATAAGAAATTATCGTGACTCCTCTCTGGCGTAGAAGGCCCGCCATTATCGCCATGACCTTGGTGAACACTCGGGGCACAGTCGCTAGACCGAAAGGTAGGGCCCTGAAGTGAAAATGGGAGCTCCCCACCGCAAATCGGAGAACACTGGTGTCTCCTCCATATCGGAATATGCAGGTAGGCATCCCTGATGTCTATGAAAGCAAGGATTTCTCCCTGTTCCATTCCGGTTATAACAGATCGAAGTGACTCGAAAATTTCTGAAGCTTTACCTGTTTGTTTAGAGATTGTAGGTTTAAAATGGGACAGAAGTGCCGTCCGGCTTTGGAACGAGGCAGAGGTTGGAGTAAAACCCCTGACCTCTTTGGGGAACCTGGATGATCACCTCGGCTGCCAGCAGCTTCTGGATGGATTCCTGAAGTTCCCTGCGCCTGAGGGGACAAAGGGGAAGGGCCGTGGTGAAGAACCTGTGTATAGGAAATTGGACTAGGTCTATGACGTAGCCCCGGGACACAATTCCTCGTATCCAAACATCTGTGGTGGATGACCACCACTGGTTTTGGAAGCGAAGAAGACGCGCCCCCACCACAGCTTCCCCTGGAGGGAACCTGTCAAGCTGTGGGCTTATAAGCTGGTATCGAGGTTCCTCGCCTAGCAGCACTCCTACCTCTGATAAATGTTCCCCTGGAGGCAGAGGACTGGCCTCCTGACGAGGCACCCCGACCTCAGGGAAAGGACCGAAAACGTCCCTGTCGTGGTCTATTGCTTCCACTGGGAAGGGAGGTGCTTTTACCTTCGATGGCCACCTGGATAACCTTCTCTAACTCAGAGCCGAACAGAGAGACCCCATCAAAGGTCAAGCTTACTAACACTCTCTTTGAATCGGCATCCGCTGTCCAAGAGCGTTACCATAGGATACGAAGGGCTGCAGTAATGCTTCGCTTCCTGAGCAGATTCCGCCAGTGAGGATGTGCCTACGACAGTCTGACCATGTGTAGAAGTGTGAGAAACAGAATTTTCACGTACCTCTGTGGACCGTAACATCACCTTAGTGAGCTCAGCCATTGCTGTTGTCAGGGATCTTGCCCAGAGTGGTTCTTCCATAGCTGTAAACACCTGAGCTGGGTTGTGTCGCTCCTGGATATCAGCGTTACAAACTGTACAAAGAGCTTACATTTGGCACAGATATAATACAGCGCAGCTGAATCAGAGGGTCCCTTGTTTTTTGCTGTCCACTTTTCAGACATACTTTAAAATTGCAAATGATTATAGTTAATCTATATGTAGCAATCTGCTGGCTGTACAATAGGAATTTACCAAGTCTCTAAACTAGGTAGTCCTATAATAAACACCAATCCCCCTACACTAAGTATAATAGTTTTGTATGTGTAAAACAGATAAGCAAACTCCTAATCCTTTAAATGTAAAGCTATATAAACGATACAACAATACCAGGTGAGGAGAGGCAGAGCCGGGCAGCAGCGTACACTCGATCTCCTTGTCCAATATGCCCACCGTCCGCGCCAGGAAATGCATAGGATGTAGATAGGAAGTACCTCCAACTCCTCACGTAATATGGCTGCCTCCGCCGATCAGCGCCTGTAATATTATGGCTGTCTGCTTTATTTCCATCACGCTGTTTTAAGGTTGCCCAGGACACGTGTGCTTTTAGATCAGCCGCTTCGCCTCCTAAGGAGCGCGAACGCTGCTCCAACCCTATGCTGCTCTTTGTCTAGGGAGACAGGAGGGAGGACCTGCCGGCATTTATAACGGGCGAGGAGGAGAGGCTGCTACAGCTTCACTCCCGTCCTCTTCAGAGCTGTGGCCGCGTCCTTACTCGGCCGTCTAAATATGAGGGCTAAAAGCTATAAATGTATATCTGTGCCCCGCAAAAAAACAGCTGCCATTGGCAGACTTGCAAACAAAACTGGCCCCTTCTTGCTCGTATCTAGGGAGATTGCCGGCAGAGGTGGTGGGAAAGCAAGCCGAGGCTGCTTCTTACCTGTGCTGGGACCCAGAGTATCGTCTTATTCACTCCTCTGGGTCTTTAGCTCGAGTCCTGCGCTGCACCTGAAAAAGAGATTAAAATAAAAACATGGAAATTCTAATACTAATATAAGTATAGGCAGGAGCCTATACCGAAGTGACTTATCTCCTAGGCACTTAGAAAAATTGAGGTATCTACAGGAGAGGAGGAGCATAGTACGGGAGGAGTGTAAAGATCAAACAAGTTGATAAGTGCCTAAACTCTTACACTCACTACTATACCCCAATGTCTTGCAGTGTTCCCCAATGGTAGGAAGTTCTCCTGTTATATGTTTTCAGGAGGGTGGTCGTTTCTCGGTTTCTTTCTCTCCTGTGGAGCTTGGTTAGCAACATAATTGAGTAGCCCACAGGATTGGGATATAGAGTATCGACGAGCAGAAACTATGAGAAGATTATTTTTTATTTATTTTTAGACTGCCTGTGTTCTAATTGGAACCTCAATACCCCATGATCTCTGTGTCCCCCAATAGGTTCACAAAAATGGATTTTAATTGAAGTATAAAGTTTCCATTTTCTCTAGCCTACTTTGGGGGACACCAGGGACATTGGGGGTATAGAGTAGGGACGGGGTTGAACTGGCATGTTAAAAACTCAGTTTTGTTTAAGTGCTTGTCGAAATGTGCTGTGTTTGGACTGTGCTGCAGCTCTATTCTATTTCTTGAATCAGGGCATCGACATTCCTGCCCTAAGTGTTTGTCTTCGGAGGACAAAGTTTAGATCCGTGCTTTGCGTACTCGTGTGTAGGACTCAGAATGTGTGCAATACTGAGGATCTTCTAGTTCTCGATGATGCACAGAAGAGAGTGGCTAGCTTCAAAGGTGAATATTGCTCTGCGGATTACGGCTGTAATCCGTCAAGCTTATAGTGGAGCTGGGCAGCCTGTCCCAGAAAATCTTCGGGGCTCACTCCAGGAGATCAGTGAGTGCTTCCTGGGTGGCACGCAGTGGTGCCTGGACTGAACAGCAGTGTCTGGTGGCCACATGGTCTTCCGTGCACATGTTCCCTTGGTTTTACAGGTTTAATGTGTTTGTATTCTGGGTTGCAAGTTTTGGGAGAAAGGTGCTTCATGGCGATTCTTCTGTGCATTCCCACCCGTGATTGCGGCTTTGGGATGTCCACAGTGTCCCCCAAGGGAGGCTAGAGAAAATAAAATTTTTAAACTTATGTATAAAAATGTAAAATCCGTTTCTTAGTCTGTTAGGGTACACCAGGCGCCTACCCTTGATGCTCTTGTTTCTCCTAATGTTTGACATGTCTTGTTTTTTAAGATAATGGTTTGTTTTTTTTCCTGGTATCTGGTTATCTTAAACTGAAGCTAACAGGTAGTGGGGTATGGAGGAGGAGCTAGAGTTAGTTAACAAAGTTTTTAAAGTGCCAGTTTGCCATGTCCATGTCCCCAGTGGACTAAGAGAAACGGATTTTACGTAATTATAAAAATCCTATTTTCTCCAGGTAATTTCCATAATTGCAACCTCCGTATCGCAGCATCTGTTGGGAATTACCTTGGGTATGGCCATATATTGAATGCACTTCTTTACTTTCATAGTTTTGAGGTTAGTCAAGTTATGTATATAAAGTAAACTTGAGAATAAGAAACATATTAGAAATAAAAAATTGGTTTGTAACCATGTTATTACTCCAGTTTTTCTTTACTCCATTAACGTTTCCCATGGTCAGTAGAGGCACAATCTGCTTACAGCGGAATGTGGCAACAAAGAGATTCGGCTGCTTGGCCTAAATGAATCTGCAAGTAATCTGGCTTCTCATCCCAGAAAGTCAGGTCACTTCCAGATCCTTTTGCACGCTGTTCGTTCATTTGGAAGAAAACCAACCTTGGGCAGATAGGGATCATATTCAGACTGCTTTTTTACCATGTTCAATAATGGTTTTCATTTTCAGAGGGATTATTATTGGGAATTGCATTTATTTTTGGGTTGGAGTATTGGTGGAATTTGTATAGTGTATTCTGATGTTCGATGTATTGAGAGATCAATCTACCAATCAAAGTACTTTATAACTGAGCTAAAAGCAGAACTTTAGCTCCTTACTAACAGATCATGTCAACAAAGCATTTCAGCTTTTATTCCATACAATCGTTTTTGAAGCATTTTTGAGTGTTGATTGTCGTCTTGCTTTCTTTGGATTATGGCTTGTATGCATGTTCCACAAAGATTTGGATTGTCCATACTAATAAAACATGTTGCAGCATAAATCAACAAAATCAAATGTAATCATTTTGCTTAATGAAAGAAAAAATGGTGTATCTCCTGCTTGTGGATTTTTTCCTATGTTATTTATCTGTCAAATTAGCCATTTAGTAACTTCATCATTGAGTTGCATGAAACTTTTTTTTTTCTTTGTATATTGTTTGCAGCTTACGGTTATAATTGATCGAATTCAAGGATTTGCGCTATCAAGCCCTCTTTCCAAATTCTTAAATGGTTTAGAGCTGCTTCTAGCAAAGTCTCAAGTAAGTACATTCACAAAGACATTGCTTTTATTACAAATATTAACACTTTTTATACTACCTTTTCAAATTTTTACTTTCCAGTTGTCTGTGGTATAAGAAAATAGCTTGATTGCAATTTCTGGTGCCCATATGTTTTGTTTCTCCTCAACACTAAACTCCTTTCTAGCTATATTTTGTAATAGGTTTTTATGTCACCCTATGTTGAATTTTCTCCATCTACAGTAGGGGGAAATGTTTAAGGATATTATTTTTTAAGTGCTTTAAATAATCATGATTAAAATTGAAGGAGTGAGCCCTACTATTTTAATCTAATTTTGCTTTCATAACCTAAAAATTAAAATACTATTTAAGTTTTCAATATGTAATGTAATATAGTCCGATCATTGAACCCCATCATAATACAGTGCAGTTATATTTTTATTTTAAATTCTCCTTTTCAGTTAAACTTGACATGATGATTGCAGCTTAAAAGCTGCTACTGAGTTAAGCAGAGCTACCCTAGTAGGTTACATCCATATGACTGCAGAAATTTGGGTGTTTTATCCTCTGCATTTTGCTGTGATTTTCTACACCCATTTTCTATTTTGATGTATTTTAAATAAAATGGATAGTGATGAAATTTGTCTTTTAGGTCACCACCCCACCTCCTTTCATGTGGCTTGTAAATCATGAACTTTCAGGACCATATTTTCTTTGTAGATACTAAAATGAATTCGTTATAGATGTTTCGTATAACTTGGAGTGTTTGATATTTTTATTTATTTATTTTTATATATATTTTTAGGACTGGGAAGAAAATGCTAGCCGCACTCTGTCTTTGCGGAAAAACCTTGATGAAATCACTCACCTTATTATCCAGTGGAGGAAATTTGAGCTAAAGTAAGATCATGTTTTTCTGGTTGCTTTATATTTAAAGGTACACTATCTATCTCTTGATTCTAGGTTTTCGCTTTTGATATGTTTTATGTCAGTAGACAGATGAGTGCATTATTAAATGTTTGTTGCACCACTAGCTTCTACATAGATGGTACTAAATGTGGTGCCCTCAGTTGTAGGAGAATAGTCACTACTACCACCAAACTTTTTCACCGGCATCTTACTTCTGGATGGTGTGTATAGCTGTTGCAGCACCTCTTTGCATGTGACACTTGCTGGTTCCTCCTGACTGCTTCCTTTGGTAGCTCTTAAATTTAGGTTACAGGAATACAGCAGATAATAGGCGTGTTTCAGGAACAGAGAAGGTTCTTTAAGAAAAATAGTGTTTACTGCTCAATAGTAGTTCTTAAAAGAACTTAAACTATTAGCAGGTAGTAATTATACATGCACAGAACCATACGCACAATTTGAGATCGGTTACAGATGGAATACTGCCAAAAGCAGTTTGATCTTGTGATCAGGGTGTACAATCTTGAAGATTGGGTAAACTGCACTTAACTACCTAATCAGGACTAGATTTGTCTCGGACAGTAGACAAGGACTTTGTGCTTATGTGCAGTTCATTTCTCCACTGGCTAGTCGCAAGGACAGAGCTTTTAACATATTTCATCCATTTATTAATACTTGGCACGAAGGTGTAACTCAGGCTGCATTACACAGTGGGTTGTTCAGATTGGACTTAAATACAATTTACAGTACTCCTTTGATTCTTAAATAACTGTACAGTTTATCACTGGGACAGTTCCTACTGCTAGGAAGATTCCTTACTGTGAACTCAATAAAACAATGCAGTGGTCAAGTTATGCCACTCTCCTACCTGGGGTCTAGGCAGATTCTCAATTAACATAGGATATCTTGTGCCACAGAGTTAGATAAACGTGCTGTGATCACCCTACCTGAGAAATGTTAGTTATATAGACAGTCAGTTCTTCTTTCCCATTTCTGTGGCAGGGAAGGTGAATCAATAAACAATGAAGCAAAATAAGGTTCTTTTTGTTTGGTTTTTTTTTTTTAGAGTTTTATTAAATTTGATGTATATGTAAATAAAATAGACACTAATATAGTTAACTTGACACACAGCACTTAAGTGGGCCATGAACATAAGGCTGCTAGTAGGAGTAGTTCATAAAAGCAAGGTAGTTATTGGAAATTTCTCAGTGGAAATACCATATATGCATGTCCGGCATCAGTGTGCTCTAAGCTCTCTGATCTCAACTACGGTTTGTGTGACAAATTGGAATTACTTTACCACTATGCCAGGAGGATTGCAGATACTTTAGATGGTTTGACAGATTTGTTTTGCTGTTCCCTCACATTCAATATACCACTTCTGACCACACTTAAAAATCCTACTTGGCTACCAGATAATCAGCGATGGCATCCTCACTTGTAGAGGAACAGTCTCTGCCACCACCAGTATTCTTCCCAGGCACTTTGAACCACTTGCTTTTGGGTGGTCTTTATAGCTGCTGTTGGACCTATTTGCTGGTTACTTTGATGGGATAGTCTTGACTGCTTACTTCGTATAAAGACTGCTGGCTGTTTGGCAGAGTGTTGATGCTGGGTTCAACACAGGACAGCTGGGAGATGAATGAGTGTGTTAACTCTTTTTTGTAAGTCACAGGAACACATCAGATATCGGTGTATCACAGGAACAGAGCACAATCATAAGTTATAGTGATGTTTATTGCTCAGAGATGACTGTTAAAAAAGCTTTTACACAACAGTTAAAGGCCAAGATACTGCACCTCTGATATCCTCCTCATCAGACACTTGTCTGTGCTAATCATCAGACTTTCCTCTTGACTCATTCATAAAAACTATTCTATATGGTTAACTCAGGTCTTCTAAAAAAGGGCAGTGTCATCTGTGTAAGCTTGAGCAATGCCTTCAAACCTTTCCAGCAAATAGTAGACTAGACTGCAGAGTGGCCTGCACTTTGTTCATCCCAAATAGTGTGGCCTTCAACTTGTGTAGGCCAAATGGAGCGATAAATTCCAACCGTACTTGAGCCTCTGTGGTCAGAGATATCTGCCATTATCCCTTACACAAGTCATGAATGGAAATGTAGTTTACTGTGGCCAACTAATCTAACATGATTACCAGGCAGGGGCAAGTGTCTTGTTCTTGGGTACCATCATAACATAGGCAGTCCATGGACTATGCGGATGCTTAAATAATGCCTAGCTCCTGAAGCTCCCTATATTTACTTTCATTCACCTCTGTTGAGACCCAGTAAGCACACTGCCTAAATTGGCCTACATTTGCCAGTATTCAGCTTGTAGGGGGCACTAGACCTGGGGGCCTAAGTTCTGGAAGTAATTTGGGCTAACTGTGCTTGAAGAGGGAGCGATCCATCAGCAAGTACAATGTTAAAAGTGTGAAATAGTCCAGGCTGCTCCGCGGGCAAGAAAAGTGACTCAACTTGGACCCATGCAAATTTAAACCCCCATTTAAGGAGTGTATTATATCTGTGTGTCTGTATCATCACTCCTTTTAATGGTGTGCAACATGTCTTTTGAACACTGTTTTTCCTAAAAATTGTGCTCTATTCCTGGCAAATGCTTATTCTTTACTGAAAGCCTGTGACCTATAGATAAGAACAAACACTATAATGATTCTTCCAGTCTTAGAGTTGTTTAGTATTGAACCCAGCATGCTGAGTTAGCTTCAGTCCTGATCCAAAGTAAGCTGTTGGGAAGAATGACCCACAGTCAAAGAGGTGCAGAAGCAACTACACATACCACTCAAAAGTAAGAAGTTCCAGTTGTCGGTTAATGGAAGCTGTCTGCCTGGTGATGGCAGCACGGTGGCTCAGTGGTTAGCACTTCTGCCTTACGGCACTGGGGTCATGAGTTCAATTCCCCGACCATGGCCTTATCTGTGTGGAGTTTGTATGATCTCCCCGTGTTTGCGTGGGTTTCCTCCGGGTCCTCCGGTTTCCTCCCACACTCCAAAAACATACTGGTAGGTCAATGGGCTGCTAACAAAAATTGACCCTAGTCTGTGTGCGTGTGCCTCTGTCTGTCTCAGTCTCTGTCTGTGTGTGTTAGGGAATTTAGACTGTAAGCTCCAATGGGACAGGGACTGATGTGAGTGAGTTCTCTGTACAGCGCTGCGGAATTAGTGGCGCTTTATAAATAAATGGTAATAATAATAATAACTTCTCTCCTGTAATTTTGAACACCACAGTCTTGCTCAGTTTATAGTCCGTGAATGTCTAGTGTCCAAGTAACACCAATAGGAGTCATCCGTAACAGCAAGTTACTGACAGTAAGAAGAACACCAAGGCAAATCTGTAAAAACCCTTTTCCCATACTGAGTAAAGCAATCCAGTCAAAATTCTACAATATCTGTCATATTGTGCCATCCTAATATAGCACATGATGGTTGGTTACAGATGGGTGCAGAGAAGTCAATACCCAGGAATCCCATCACATGCTGTGAGTATAATATCTTGCAGCCATAAAACTAGGAGCTGTACACAGCGAACACCACTTGTTGTCAGCTCTAGACAAGCAAGAGTTAGTGGTTTTTAATAAAATAAGTTACTCTTAGAGGAAGATGTCTATAAGCTAAAATAAAATATGTGAAGAAGCCTGTTAATTATGTTAAAATCCCTTCAAAAAGGTGACACTGTATTCTGAATCTCAACTCATCCACTCTCTCATAATCTTCCGCCTTAACTAATGTAACTTCTTGCTATCTGGCATTATCATCCATCTTTCACAACTTCAATCCGTCCCCAGTGCGTGACGAGATTGATTTTTCTCTTTCCACCTTCCCTCGCTGCTAATCCCTACACTGGCTCCGATTACTCTACAAAATCTAATGGAAACTCTTCATTTTTACCTACAAAGCCCTGAACCAATCTTCTCTCCACTTAGATCTCTGGCATTTTCTGCATTTCAGGATGAGCCTGTCCACGCAGTGTTGCAAAGTACAGTTTAAAAAGACCTGCCATTTGGTTCAATGAATGAAGGCGTTTGTGTTGCCCAGAAGCTTTATCTAATTTTAGGCTGCAGTTCATTTTTATGTGCATTTATTTTCTATATCTTCTAACTACAACTGACAAGGTTACATTCATTCCTGGTTAATAAGCTTTGCTGGTTAGTTACATTTAACACGTTAGAGTGCTATTATTGTCATTTTCTCTTATTGGTTGAATGCTTTCCATCATTGTACCACTTCTGTATAATAAATCCTGGTTTGTTTATAGCTGCTGGTCCCTGAGTCTCGACAACACTATGAGGCGACATGCTGAGAAAGCCAACAAGCACTGGTTCTCTATTTATCAGTTGGTTGAGAAATACCTGGAAGTGGAGGGGGAGCAAGGTGATATTATATACGTCAGACTTAGTCACTCATCTGGTGTAAAAGAGTTGTTTGACATTGTTTTGTTTTTTTCTGTTGTCTGTATGCAGAGAACAGTGAAGAGCAGACATTGCAGTCTCTTACAAAGACACTCCAGGCATTTATTGAAGGTTCCACCCTGGGGGAATTCAACTCACGTCTTCAGATGCTGCTGGTTTTTCACTGTCATGTATTGCTTGTGCCACAGTCTACCAAAAAAGGTATGGAATTGGTTTGTGCAAGTAATTGTTTGATTTAGGAGACCATCTGATAATGTTTGTTTTGTGTTTATATTGTAAAGTGTCCTGAATTGGGACACAGGTGTGTTTTGGCATAGATTTCTAAAACAAAACAAAAAACATTTTGTTACACTAATATGATTATTATTAGACTTTAAAGTATTTAGCACATGATGTATATGTTTTGTATACCAAAAATAAGCAAAGCATTGGATTTGCAAGCAATGCACAAATAATACATACGGAACCAGAATGCTACTGCCCTACACAATGCAAGAAGAAAAATCAATGTTGGCCTTTTGTCAATACTATATTGTCCGCCAATGTTGGCAAGTTTGTTGCCTGATTAACAGCAGCAACTTCTCAGTACTTGTAAATATATGGAATAGAATAGGCCCATGTACAAAGTCTAGAAGGCTCAAAGGCTTGCTTTAGTAGACAGTTTTTTTTTTTAGGCTGTTAAATATAAATGTGCATTAAAGTAAACTGGAGAAATTAGTTGTAAATTGATTTTTAAGCTATCAGTTAGGACATAAACCTGGCAATGACCGAACCTATGTCACTTGGAATAGAAAGTTAAATGCATCATTGCTGGCACACTTGAGAAGGGTATTTATGATGGAGAAGACTCTAAAGGGGGAATTCAATTGGCAGTGTTTCTACAGTAATAGTGTTCATGATTACCGTTAGTACGGTAATTTTTAACGCTGATTTTTGCTCACAGCTCAGGGTGCTGTGAGAAGATATCCAGGTTAAAATATCCATTTGAATGGTAATGGTGCATAGAACACGTTGCTTTCGAGGGTAACAATTGAATTCCCCATTTAAGACCTAAAAGTGGTAGTAAACCAAAGGCCTTTGTAAGAATCCATTAAATACAGATATTTATCTCCATTCATTTTTTCATTAGATTTGTTTAAAGTTAGTTGGTCCAGCACCACATCAAATCCCCTCACTCTCCTTCCCACTCAGATTTTTATGTTTATTACCTACAATTCCATTAGCCCAATGTGTTGTGAACATACATTGTTTTTTATTTAGCTTTTTTTATATTGTAGATTCACTTTGCAGCCTGCTGTGGAATCTATACAATTATTATAATCAGTTTTTGCCATCCGTCCAAGCAAGAATCCTTGAATTACGTAATCCGGTGGAAAAGGAGCTAAAAGTATGTATGCAAATGTAACTTTAAACACACAAAAAAACACTTCTGGAGATCCGTGTCATACTACAAACTGATGGGTGGTAAATGTAACAATTAAGGTGGTGTGGGGCAGCAGGCAGCACTTGAACACCGGTTTTCCCCAGGCTAGAAGTAAATTATCCATCCAGTTTCTCACTTTAATGTATCTTTCACATCATTTGCAATGTTTACAACATTTTAATTGTAAACTCAGGATTCCTCCATAAAAAAAATATTTAAACTGTTGTCTCCAAGTAATTTACGTTTCTTCTTGTTTTACACATCACTGTTTACAGCTACTGCATTTATTGTTCACCTACAAATAGATTCTATCACAGCCAAGGTTTCTATGCTGCACTACCTGTATTGCTTTGGAGTATTGATTCATTTAAAAGAAATTCCATTGAAGTGTGTATTCTTGGGGGGATGTATACATCTGTTTACCCTTAAATAAGAATTTTTAGATTTTTAATACTGAAAAATAAATATACCTGACAAGTGATGTACTATCTTTTGTAGGATTTTGTGAAAATATCCAGGTGGAATGATGTCAGTTTTTGGTCTATAAAGCAGTCAGTGGAAAAGACCCATCGGTAAGAGGGGACTTAAATAAAAGGTTATTGGTAATAGTCTGAGTTGCTGTTTTTAAAGGAGAATTCAAATCAAATGTGATTTCCTACAAGTAAGTCTTCCCCTTTGGTAGTCTCTCTTTGTTGTGACCCTTTTCTTTATCTGGCAATCGCTGTTTGCTTACCCTATCAGGCAGCTTTACTCTCCAGTGTCTGTGATGTTTACAAAATGGTGGAGAATGTAATGGGGGGGGGGGGGGTAGATAAGTAATAGGTTGAACTCCATTTTAAGTGCACCGCTTATTTAAAAGTGTTCAATGTTTGTCTTGTTTCAAATGCATCCCTATGTATAAATATGCATACTCATATTGGTATACATTTTAAAAACACATGAATGAAAGTAAGAACTTGCTCTTTTTCAATCCCAATGAAGTTGTGTAAATATTTCAGTGTTTGAGACAGTCAATATGCTGCATTCACGCATTCTATAATGGTAAGCACAGTAAATAATTAAGAAGCAGCCAGCCATTATTACTGGACGCAGTTTAAGTGTGAAAGTCTTTTACATATTCTATAAAGCTCATGCTTATAGCTCTCTCTTTTTAGGACACTCTTTAAATACACAAAGAAGTTTGATTCTGCTCTATGTGAACCATCATGTCCGGCATTAGTAGAAAGTGTCCATGAAGAAAAACTGGATTTCGCTGACTCTGCAGTAGACTCAAAAGTCAAAAGAAACACCGTACAATGGCTCACCTCAATCCTGAAGGCTGCATTAACGAGAGCAAGCAGTGAACCAGTAAGACAATAAAGGAGATATGATGTAGTCTTGTTGTGTGTAAGAAGAGGTTTGCTGTTACTTTGTAAATAAGGTTATGTTTTATAATGTCAAGGGACTACAGATATTTAGATATATTTCACATGTATTTCATGATTACTGTGGTTGACATGTATCCCCCTTCATAATAAATGTGCATTAATTTTGCTTGAAAACTAGGAGGAAGGTTGCAACAGAGTTACAGTTAACTTCAAATATATGAAGACAACTTTATAGGCATGGCCATGCATAAATCTTTTTCTCTTTCCCACCATTTGGGGACACTGCGAGACATTGGGGTATAGTATGTTGGACTAGGAGTTTAGGCACTTAGACTTGTTTTAATCCACACACTCCTCCCCTACTATGCCCCTCCTCTCCTGCAGATACCTCAGGGTTTTTTTTTAAGTGCCTAGGAGATAGGTCACTTAGGTATAGGCTCCTGCCTATACTTGTTAGTTTTAGGTTTACATGTTCTTATTTTCATTTCCCGTTCAGGTGCAGCGTGGGGATCGATCCTAAGACCCAGAGGTGTAATAGCGTGTCTACTCTATTCACTCTGGGTCCCTGCGATGGTAAGCAGCAGCCTGGCTCACTTACCTACACCTCTTTGTCGGCAGTCCTCCCCTAGAGACAAAGAGGCCAAGAGGCATATAGAGGCCATAACTTATTTGTTTGCCATTAGAGCTTTAGGTTGGTCACATGAGGGAGATTAGATCGGCCATAATACAGACTTGCCGGAAAGAGGTAGGGGGCGCTGTTAGGCGATGAACCTCGAGACCGGGTGATAAGCCTGCAGCCTGCCAGACTTCCTCCATGGTAATCTGTGGTGAGGGCGCTTCGTCTTCGCTTCCAAAGCCAGTGGTTGGCATCCACCACTGATATTTGGATACAAGGCATTGACCTGGTCAAATTTCCACAACGGAGGTTCTTCACCACAACTCTTCCCCTTTTGTCCCCTCAGGAGCAGGGCACTTAAGCAAGCCATCCAGAAACTGCTGGCAGCCGGGGTTATTGTTCACGACCTTCAGCGGGAAAGAGGTCAGGTGTTTTACTCCAGCCTCTTCCTGGTGCCAAAATCGGACAAGTCAGTCCGTCCCATTTTAAATCTGCAGTCTCTAAACAAGAAGGTAAGACTTTTCGAATATAGTCCCTTCGGACTGTCATAGTCGTAATTGGAGCAGGGAGAGTTCCTAGCCTCCATAGACATCAAAGATGCCTACCTACATGTTCCAATATGGAGGGGACACCAGTGTCTTCTCCTCTTTGCGGTAAAGAGCTCCCACTTTCAGTTCAAGGCCCTACCTTTCGGTCTAGTGACAGTGCCCCGAGTATTCACCAAGATAATGGCAATCATGGCGGGGCTGCTGCGACAGAGGGGAATCACGATAATTCCTTATCTAGACAATCTACTTCTGAAGGCTCCGTCGGCATCGCTCTAAAAAACATCACATCCAGATCACAATTCAGTTTCTGGAAGCACACGGCTAGGTTCTGAGCTTACCCAAGTAATCTCTCATTCCAGCGCAGCAGATGTGTTTCTTGGAACTCATATTCAGCACACTGTCCTCCGGAAGATATACTCTCTGGGTCAAAGTCCTCTCACTCTGGCGCAAAACCAGGACCCTCCTGGCTCCGAGAGAGGTCTCTCTCCTCAGTTGCATGAAGCTCCCGGGAACTATGGTATCGGTGTTCAAGGCTGTGCCTTTTGCACAATTCCATTCTAGCCCTCTTCAGAGGGAGATTCTGCAGAAATGGTCAGGTTCCCGGGTGCATTTAGACAGGCAGGTCTTCTGCATGTCAAGACCCACTCGCCTTTCCCTGGCATGGTGGTTATCCAGACAGAATCTGGATAAAGGTCAGTCTCTTCGAACCTGGTCATGGACATTAGTTGCAACAGATGCAAGTCTGTTAGGTTGGGGCAGGGTAACAGGGTCCCTGAGATTCCATGGTCTCTGGTTACCCCAGGAAGCCACCCTTCCAATCAACGTCCTGTAGCTCATAGCGGTATACCGGACGTTGACGCAAGCACAGAGTTTTCTGTTAGGAAGACCTCTACAGATTCAATCCGACAATGCCACGGCCGTGGCTTATCTGAATCACCAAGGGGGAACTCGCAGCATAGGGGCCATGCGGGAGACTGCCAGGATCATGGACAACAAAACTCCCATTCAAGAGTTCATATCACACACCACAAAAGCAAAATATAAGATAAAAGAAAGTATGTCTTGTGAGTCTAAGGGTGTGATATATATGATCATTTGTCCATGCGGACTTCAATATATAGGACGCACATCGAGAAAATTGAAAACCAGAGTAGCAGAGCATATTAGAAACATTAAGGCAGGTCTTGAAACTCATAGTCTATCAAACCATTTCAAAGAAATTCACAACAGGGACCCAACAGGATTAAGGTTTATGGCAATTAAACATCTAACAAAAGATTGGAGGGGAGGGAATTATGATAAAAGATTAAATTGTGAAGAGTCCAAATGGATTTTTAATAGGAGGACACTCGTTCCATTTGGTTTAAAAATAGACTTTGAATTTTCCTCTTTTTTATAAATATCACCTAAAGGCATATCATATTATAATTTTTTATAGATTAAAACACAAGAAAACATTGTGTATCTTATATTTTAAAAAAAATAATTCTATTTCATTTCACCTTTCTCCATGATCATACAATGGCAGAATGCATTGCTTAATGGAAAGATAATACTATGTACATATTCATGTATATTTTGTTTGTATATATAGATATTTTAGAAGTTTAAATATTATGTAAAAATTCATATATATAGACAGATATATTAAACGTGTGCATTTAGGATCTATTCCAAGTCCAACAGAAATAAGAGCAGGTTGATAAAATATCTTAAAACGCTAGTGATGCAAATGTATAACTGGAGAAACATCACTTGTAACATATGCTAAGTATCACTTTTAACATATGCCAATTGATTCATGTGACTTGTAAAACATAGATGCGATTAACATGCAATATGACTTGAAGATTGGAACTCAATCGAGCACTATAAAAAGACAGATCCCATATTGTAGTCACACCCCCTGATGAAGTCACAGCAGTGACGAAACGCGTTGGACCAATCCAAACAGCCGACACGCCTCTTTGAACATCTTAGGATTCCCTGTATGCCCGTACATAGCATCAGCACGGCTGGCTCCGGGAAAAGGTATACTGATATCTGAAGGAGCACGTGAAGGGATACAAAAGGAACTCTAAAGATACCTTTTGAGGAACACGATTTCACATGAAATGTGAGTTTTGATTTTAATGTTTTAATAAACATCGATTATTACGTACTACACCATCATATGTTTTTTCTGCTCCTCCCTCTCCATATGTTCTAACACACGAGCATAATCAACACTACAAGCTCCGATGAGGATGTAAGGAGTTTTAACGGCACGCATGCATACCGGCAAACCTACTAAGGTCAAAGACATTCTGGACTAATAGAGATCTGGGAATCAGATAAGTTGCGCACAATGTGCTGCATATACATATATTTCTAAAGAGACTGATTCCATTACCATGTGTTCTTCACTGCTATGTAAATGAATGTTGTGACGATAAATGACTTATGCCATTTGTTGATTTCACATACAATTTGGTAAAATACACTGTTTAGCGGTACATATATCATCAGAAAAACCCATTTTCCTATTGTTATCCCAAACCCTATCCCCTTAATTGCGCCCATCACACAACCTTTTCTTTCTATTTTGTATACGAGGAGTGTCAGGAAATCCTCACTGTGTGTAATTAGTGGCAGCAGATCCAATCCCCCTTCCCCCATCCGTTACAGGAAGCTAGGGAGCGCTCACCGAACGAAACCTTCATATGGTGTAAACTAGTGAAGAAGTTTCCTATTTTTCATGTGTAGACTTTTCTTCAGGGGGTTCTTCATGTGCAGCCCCCCTTCATTCATCCAGTGGAGCCTTGGGACCTCAAATTGGTGCTCAATGCACTTACCCAGCCTCCATTTGAACCTCTGGATTACATTGACTTAAGGCATCTTACTTAAAAGAGGGTGTTTCTTATGGCTATAGCTTCAGCTCGTAGGGTTTCGGATTTGGGAGCACTCTACTGCACTCCTTCATTCTTGGTTTTCCATGAGGATAGAGCGCTGCTTTGCACCAAGCCTTCTTTTGTTCCGAAGGTAGTGTCCAGGTGCCACTTAAATCAAGAGATTGCGGTTTCTGCCTTTCATCCTTCCCTTTCTTTGGATGACTCGTTAATTTTACTAATTGTGGTTTGTGCTCTTCGATGTTGTTCTGTTGACCTTTTGTCCTTTATGATGCTCGTAGGCGGGGTTGGCCAGTTTCCAAGCAGTCTCTTGCCCACTGGATCGCTTCCACCATTAGGCTGGCTTATGTTCGGGCCTCTTGGTTTGTCCCGGTGACTTTGAGAGCTCATTCTACCAGTGCTGTTGGCGCTTCTTGGGCGGCACGTCATGGGCCTTTGTGCAGAGCGGCAACTTGGTCGTCTGTCCACACATTTTAAAAATTCTACAGGTGGCAGGGCTTTGCATCTGCTGATGCGAGCTTTGGCCTCAGTGTTTTGCGTGCAGTCGTTCCAGAGCAATCCCTCCCTTAGAGGCAGCTTGGGTATGTCGCCAGTGTCCCCCAATGGTAGGAAAGAGAAAAGAAGATTTTTACTCACTGTAAATCGATTTCTCTAACTCCATTGGGGGACACTGCGCACCCTCCTTTGCTCTGTAAATAGTTCTGATTGGTGAGTTTTAAGGTTATATGTTTGCCCTGTTGGCCTTTTTCTCTTATGCTTGGTTAGACAAAACTGAAGTATCTGCAGGAGAGGAGGGGCATAGTAGGGGAGCAATGTGTGGATTAAAACAAGTCTAAGTGCCTAAACTCCTAGTCTCACCTACTATACCCCAATGTCTCTCACACTGTCCCTCAATGTCTCGCGCTGTCCCCCAATGGAGTCAGAGAAATCTATTTTACAATGAGTAAAAATCTTCTTTTTAACTGAAAGTAAATCTGTCCAGTATGTGTCCATGACCAGTGTTTATCATTATGTCATCATACCACCATTTATGCTCACATATCAGGATATAGAGATATGGTATATTAAAATTACTTTCACCTATTTTAAGACATTCTTGCATGTATTTGCTTTCACAGCTAAACTGTGGTGAGGACATTTATTCAGTGGAGTCTCTTCAATTCCGTCTCCCTAAGCTGACAAAAAGAATGAGGCATTTGTGCACTACATTCATACAGAAAAGCCCCATGCCAACTTTGTGCGAAAATTTCAATGACTTAACAGGTATGTAAACAGCTGAAGAATGCTGGTGCACTTTTTAATATGACTGCTCATTTGGTCAATGTATTCTGTATGTAGTCTTTTCAGCAGCATCCTGTGCAATTAAAATAAAGACTGCTTGATGGAATTAAATTCCTAGTCATGTATCCTCGCATGATGAGACTCCAGGAGATGTTAGTGCAGTAAAACATTGCTGGTTTTTGCTGCACCTTAGCGAGATGCGAGCAAAAAACAGTGATGTTTTACTTACTGTAATGCCCAGAGGCACTCATCAAGCAACGCTCTGTCAAGGCTTTGCATTGAATTCAGTTCTGTCTCTCCATTGCAGAGGGCATCATAGAATCTGTGAATGAGCTTCAAAATCTTACTGTAGACCAGACCGCAGATAAGGAGAAGCAGAGATCTGAGGCCAAACATATCCTGATGCAGAAGCAAAGGGCACTCTCTGAGCTTTTTAAAATGCTGACTAAAACCGGTATGGAATCTCTTCTTCTCTTGTTTTTGTCTAATGTAACTGTTAAGAGGAGCAGTTTCTACAACAGCTACTAATTCTATACAAAATCTGTAAACGGGCAATGATTTTGGTCCCCTAATTTCCCCCTCCCACAATCACCTCCCCCTGTCTTGTGGGTGTGAAAATATCAGAATAAAAGGCAACTGGCATTCAGGACATCTACCTAAGTTTGCTTATACAGTATACAGAGGGATTGCATAACCACCTTGGCTGATAAAAGTATTCCCCCTGTACAGTTCAGCAAACTTGTTTCACTCTTTCAAACACAAAAAAAGACTTAATCTCTGCACAAAAAGAAATCATCTAGTTTCATCCTTTTCAGCAGCCCAAAATGGTCAAGGGGGGTCATTTGGTTGTAAATGATCTTCCGTAGAAAATAGATATGTGATTTATGGCAGAAGTAATGTTTCAGTTATCAGGATCTATTCCATTAAGTAAGAGAAGCCAGCAAAAATTTAGTTACACTTCTCTTGTCAGGCTTTTTCCAGACAGACTTATCTAATTTAGCTTGCATTATTTTTTTTCGTGACAAGCTACAAATGCAAGTCTTTGTGGAATCAACTGTGCATGCTATTTTTATAATATTCAGGAGTTCTGTTTGCTCAGTGCTGTTGTAGCTGGGGAAATCAGACCTGTTTACAGCCAAGTTATGTCCTAATTGCTATAAGCGGAGTAGCCCTTTTGAGGCACACATCTCCATCATCTTCAGCCCCTCTGCATATGATTATACTAGCCCTTTGCCCCCACACATAATTATATAAGCATTGTCATTTCATGACTATTCCATTAAGGACCTCATTGCTAGCTGTAGTGCAAAAGCATCTCATGGCACTTACCTGCTGAGCTCTGAAGGGGACCCAGTAGATTCAGCCAGTGTAGTTATCTAAACTTCTACCTAGACCCTCTGTGTTAATAAGCTCTGGTCTTTAGGTTCTGGGGACCTCAGAGTTGGGTAGTAGAACCCTTGATCCTGTAGTGTAGCAGGTGGCTGCAGAGGTATTGGCAAGTGCACCTTGCACCTCTGCTTGTTGCGTGTTGTGTGTAAGAAACTCAATGCCTAATTGTTTATTTGCCAGTAATTCAGCACAGGTTTTAGGGAGGTGCAGATACCATTGATATCCCTATGCCCTAGCAGCCACATCTGATCCCTGTCTGCCCTTCCATCCAAGCAGTTTTGTGTTTATTCCATCTTGATTCCCATCTAATACTATCCCTGGAATCAGGATGCCTCAGATGTCCAGTTCATAAGTGACCATGTAATCTACAGATGCCATCAAGTTTTTTAAGGCAGGCAGGGTACAGATTCGGCAGCACTCTGTAGAACTGGGGGAGAGGGAAGGAATCAAGTGAACACCACTTATGACTGCCACCCTAAAAAACTTGTATTTGCCATTATATCAAATGTTAATTTTTTTTATTTTTTTTTAAGCTTTTGTGTGTATGTGGGGAGTTTCAACTTTTTGCAAAATTACACATTAGCCTTTATCCAAAATTACACATTAGCCTTTATCCAAAATAAAGATATATTTTAGGTGACTATATATAACACACAAAATCCAGCTACAGGGAATAAAAGGACAGTAAACTTTGTGCACTATCTATGCTGTTTCAATCTCTTGCTTATTCCACTTGGAATACGCCCAGGAGACATGTTTATATGCTGTAAATTAAGGTTTTATAGCTAATAGAATTCTAATGAATCATATAAAATAAACACCGTTTATAAATACAGAGAACACACCTATTTTCTGTTGTCAATATATATTTGCATTGTTATTGAGACTTCATATGTCTTTTTATTCTCATAAATTGTAGGCTTATCATACCGGAAAGGACTTGCGTGGCTACGTACCAAGAACAATCAAGATTTACTTCTCCTCCATCCTTTAAATCTCCATACTGCTTTGGCCATTTCAAATAGCACCATGGAGACCAATGCAGAGTATGATTTTTTCATTGCCTATTTAAGTTATAGACTACATAAGGCTATTTAAGTGCCTTTCATATCTTAGCTTTCACCATTTTTTCTAAGCTGCATGTGTTGTACTTGGTAAAATAAAAACATTATCTGTTGTAGTGTTCATGTTGGAATAACCTAGATTTAATTCTAAAGAGCTCATTAACATATGAGTTTGAGATACCCCTATCCTTCAACTGCAGTTATGCAAGTTATTTAGTGCTTACATTCACTTTTATGAGCTTTTTGTTTGCAATTAATAGCATGCATTTGTTAGACATATTAGTTATTTAATTCTATTTGCAATATTTCTCAGGAGTTTAGCTTCAAGAACAGGGTACACTTCATGAGTGTGTTTGCATTTGTTTTGTGCAATAAATTTGACAACCAGTTAATTGTAAAAATTCTACATTGTCAAAAGTCTGGAACCAGTAGTCGTGACCAATGGTATGCGATTTCATTCCATTCAGATTGCTGGCTGAGATTAGTACAAATTGGGACGGTTGTCAGAAGTATTTCTACAGATCCCTTGCGCGTAACTCCAGAATGGAAACTGCACTTGTGTCCCCTGCGAAGGTAAGAAATTCTTGTGGTTTGTGTGTACATTTTACTCCTATCAGTTACATTTTGTAATCTTTACATTAGTATATCACTGCTCGGCACAGTATGCACTGTGCATATGTTTTATTACTGTTCTATATGTTGTTGAAGGAAAACACATGATGCATTTATTAGTAAGTTTGTATATTTGTGTGGATGGATGTTGAATGTTATGTACAGATGTAGTAAGTGCAGTTATCAACCTCATGTAATGTGCTGATTTTGTATACTGTACTAATGAAGTTTATTATGGCTAACAGCCCTCCCTGTCACTTTGTCAATGACTGAAGATCCTCATTTTTTCCATAAGTTGTCAACTCCACTCTATAGGAAATGTGTGGTCCTTTATGACGTAGGACAGGAGACCCGGTATCCTGTTATTTAGTTAGCACAAGAACATGTGTGTGTTTAAATTCACGTCATTAGTTTTTGTAGGTCTCTATTGCCATCATTGACTCTTAAAGCAGGTTAATGAATGCCTGACCTTCCTATGACTACAATTGTAGACTTCCACTCAATTCTTTAACTTGTATTTTTTGATTAATAATAATGATTTGAAAATCATTTGTTTGTGGAAAATATATAATAGGGATATTTGCTGGATTCCTGCCAAGGTCTTTGGGAATTGGTCAGTACTAGAATGGACTAGACTGTCTCTTCAAACACACTTGATAAATGTTAACTGGATAATGTTTTTAGCCTAGCTGAGACGATCGCCTGTCATTTCTCTGCTTTTCTATGGTTGTTTATTTCAAGCTCAAGTTTTCTGGTATTCTCTGTCCAGGACCTTGGCTTGGGGAACATTGAGCGATGCAAGGGTTTTTCTGGTCATCTTTTAAAGATCCTTGGAAAACAGAGGAGCTCCCTGACTGCTATTACTGAGCAGTGGATTATTCTACGGTAACATCCAATCTTGGTATTTCATAAATTCTTACATTGATGTCTTAATTTCACTCTTGTATTCTCAATTTTTTCCTATCTATTTCAGAAATGTATTGAGTTGCATGCAGGAGATCAGCAGCCAACTGGATATGTCGAATGACTACAAGATTGCATTCCCACCTCAGGATGGAGTGCAGCAATTTCTTGATCGTTTGCAACGCGTGGCTATGCAGTGCAGTATTGTATTGGAGCAGTTTTCATGGTTTCTGGAGTGTTGTCCTGTAAACAACTTTGAAAGTGACATACCACAAAGAGCAGATGTGAAATCTGAAGAAACCAAGCCTGATGTTTCATCTCCAGCTGCTGCAGATTGGCTGCCGAAACTATGCACCATGCGCAGATCAGACAATGACTGGCAGCAGCTGAGTGCTAAAGTAGCCAAGATGTCAGCAGAGATTAGGGCCACAAAGTCAGCTGTGGACAAGATCCGGCAGCAATCCTGCGAGACTCAGTTTTATTCTTGGTGAGCCTTTCTTGGAGACGTATTTTAGAATTGGCTATGTGTAAAATGTATTATTTGAAATTATTTGGGGGTGGGGGGGGCGTTACTACTAACCTTGGGGTGTAAAGGGTACTGGTGCTGGAGTAGGCACTAAATTTGAACTGTAAACTTGTTTGAATTCAAACTCCTTCCCTACTACACACCTCCTCAGAGGTGAAAATTCAGATCCGCGCACAGAGTGGGAGCTTCTGGGTGACACACCCAGAGGATCCTGTTGTACTCTTATGCGGATTCTGATGGATTCATGGGCGAATCCTTTGGAAGCCAGTTCATTAACAAACTGGTTATGGCAGTACGTCAGGCAAGGGCAAGATATAAGTTGATGATTCATAGTCCACTGAGACGGCCTTATTTAAAAGAGATCTTCTCAAGTGTCTGAGTTCCTGGGTGAAGCTTGGACTAAGCCAGATAATAAATGTCCTATTTCTCGCAAATTTGCTGTGACGTATCCTTAAATGCTGATGAATTAGCTAGGTGTGAACAACCACAAAGTTGAATAATCCAGTAAGTTCACCATCCCTGGAGCACTAAAGGATGAGTAGGAAAAGAAATGTGAAAACATTTTAGAGTTCATTTATGTGACTGCTAGTGCAGCACTCAGAGCTTTGTTGACATCGGCATTAGTTTCCATGGAAAAATGGTCTGTTCATCTTTTGGAAGAATCGCAGTGTGGCCATCCTAGTTCAGTATTTCTCCTGTTGACAGAGCCACGTCTGTATACCTTGGTAAAGCCACTGCTTCCACTTGTAGGGTCTCTGAATTAACCGTAGTTGCCGGGCAATCACTTTGGCTCCGTTCATGGGACATGGATACAGAGTCCAAGAAATCTATGGAAGACCTTCCATACGACTGTTTAGTTCCTATTGGACCATAGCTTGTTAAAATGATCTGGAGGAAAGAGCCCTTTTTCTCCTGGTGAACCCGTCCAAGGCAAAAGGACAGAAGTTCTGTTACTTTCAGCCATTCTTTCACTCTAAAGTCCTCTTCTTTCTGGGGTCAAACCCTCATAGCATGCGGGGTCAGCAGAGGACTAGACCCCCAGAACATAAGCCTGCTGAGAAACATTAAACCTAAGCCCAGCTCAGGCTGTGGTAGGAGCCTGTCTTTTGTTGTTCCAGGATGTGTGGAGAGCCTCCTCTTCAGACCTGTGGGTTACAGATATCCTAGATAAGGGTTTCCATCCTGGATGTACAGGGGCATCCACCAAAGAGGGTTTTTTGTTTTGTTTTGTTTTGTTTTTTTGTTTTTGTGGTTTTTTTTTTTGGTTTTTTTTTAACTGACTTTCCAAAGGAAAAACAAAGGCGGTTGGCTCTCAGGAAAGCGATCACCTCTTTTCTTACTTTGTGTAATCACCCCCATCCCAGAACAGTAGGGTTTTTCACCCAACTTCTTCCTGGTGCTAAAAACAGTTTCAGTCCATCTTGAACATCGAGTCCTTGAACACCAGGTTTCAAGTGTAAAGGTTCGTGATAGTTTCTCAGATCTGTCATCAACGGCATGTAGGCCAACAAACTGTTACAGTCCATAGACATTAGGGACGCATGTCTTCATATGCCAATTTGGGAAAGACATAATAGCCTACACAAATTTGCAGTTCAGTACTCTCATTTTCAGTTCAGAGTCCTTCTGTTCAGTCTGGCCAGTGCACCACTAGTTTTTGCAAAGTTCATGGCAGTGATGGAAGCCCTGTTGAAATATCGAGTCATTACCATTGTACCTTACTTAGATCTGCTTATCAATGCCAAGTTTGTCCACTTGTTGCAGATTATTCTCCACAGGACAGCTCAGGTTCTGGAATAGCATGGATTGGATGGAAATTGTATTTAAAAAAAATCCATCCTGATTCTAAGTCATAGATGGTGTTTCTTTTCTAATCATCGACACCAGGGAGCAAAGGCTCTTCCTTCCGTAAGATTAGATCATATCACTCCAAGCATTGGCCTTCAAACATCTGTCCTAAACATTTGCTATTCATGGGGAAGATGGTCTCCACATTCGGCACAGTGCAGTATGCCAGGCTCCAATCTCAAATGTTTCAGCTGAATATCTTGAGGAGGGTATTTGATCCAAAAGATTAAAACAAGCTTCCCAATGTTCTGAAGCTGAGTGGTGTTGAACTCTGACAAGAGCCCAGTCGGCCCTGCAGCTCAAACCCATCTAGATTCAATGGGACAGTGCCATGGCAGTGGCGTACATGAATCATCAGGGAGTAACCTAGAGCTCTCTGGAGATGATGGAGTATTTTCAAATATGGTTATGGGCAGAACACTTACTTCCAGCAATCTCTGCATCCCAATTCTCCACTCCTGGAATGTACATAGCAGTTTTCCCAAACAGGCACTCCATTCTCCTAGGAGAGTGGTTTCTTTACCTGGAGGTATTCCGTTTGCTGATGCAGAGATGGGGTCAGCAGGAGTGGATATGATGGCCTCCCTTCACAGCAACAAGGTGCTCGCAGTCTGCTACAGGACTAGGGACCTGTTGGCTGCACTAATGGGTGCCTTAATGGTGCCTTGCAACTTTCAAGTTGGTCTGTCTGCCCTCCATTTCCGATGCTACCCTTTGTCCTCAAGAAGACCAAGACGGGAGGGAGTTCTGGTCGCCCTCATAGCTCCAGAGCCTGATTCGCCAAAATTTAACGGCATGGCTGCTGAAGCCCGGATCTTGGTTTGTCTGAAGGAGTTATTCAAACTATGCTCAAAACCACATGTGTCTTCACGCAACAATAATAGGGTTTGGAATACTTTCTTGTTTTGTGCAAATGAAAGGGTTTCCACACTTCTTCCTTTAAGCTTTTGTGGATCTACTGTTTTTCTTCAAGACAGGCTAGATGGTGGACCAAAGCTTAGTTCCCTTAAGGTTCAGGTCTCTGACTTGTCTGTGTATTTCCAGAAGAAGTTGTCTCTGATCCTGGAGGTCCAGACTTTCTTACAGACTGTTTTACATATCCAGCCACCCTATGTCACCCCTATGGAGCCATGGGATCTTAATTTGGTTCTTTCGGCTCTACAACTCGTCTTGGAAGATTAATTTCTTCTTAGCCATATAGCCACTGGTTTCCGATTTGGGTGTCCTGTCTTGCAGGCCCCCCTTCTTGGTATTTCATGATGACCGGGTAATCTTGTGTACATCTCCGTTGTTCCAACCTAAGGTGGTGTCTCTTTTCCACCCTAATCAGGAAATAATGATTCTCTCCTTACTGGGATCTGATTCTTCACGTTGCCAAGATCAGCGGTTTCTCCTGTATGTGGTCAGAGCTCTAACGAATTACATGGACTGGACACCTGGAGTTTGAAAGTCTGACATCTTGCTCATTCTCAACAATGCACAGTTGCGGGCTGGGCGCCGTCTTATCAGACTATAGTCAGATTGATCAGTTATACTATTCAGCAGGCTTTTGTCTATCTTCCTTTGGGGGACACCGGGAATATTGTGGTATAGAGTAGGGACAGGGTGATCTGGCACCTAAAGAACTTCAGTTAACTATGCCCTAACTCCTCCCTCTCTATACCCCACCACCTGCTAGCCTCAGTTTAGTTTAAGTGCCTGACGATCTGGCTGTGTGTGGGCTGTACTGCAGCCCTATTTGGTGGGGGGGTTTTCTCATTTAATTTTCATTTATTTGTAAGTGTACACTCACCTAGCACAGTGCTGGTTGAGGGGTGGGGTAGAAATCACAGAGTGTCCCCAAATCAGGCTGTCTGTGACAGGATGGACCGCCTATGACACCCTGTCTGTTGGGAACTGGCTTGGCTTACTCTGCCACTTTCGTTATCCCAAATGCGCCCTCTAACTGTAGTAGAAGGGGCTTACAAATGCTGCCATCACTGGACTCCTTACCGGCATCCAGTACCAGGTTCCTTTTGGGTAACTGTCACTGCTAGGGTACCCCATTACTGGTACACCTGGGCTGCTACCCCTGACCTCTTCCTATGGATCAGGGTTGCTGTGGATGGATCCCTCCTGGCCTATCACACTGGCCAGGGCTGCTGGGTAGCGGGCAGAGCGGTGGTCCTGGAAAGCTGGGTCCAAACCTCAGACAGCCGGGAACGGATTAGATTTTAGGTCTAATCTGTAGGTCACAGGATTTTCAACATGAAGAATTTCTCAAGCAGGTCTTTGAAGCAAGTGATGCTTTCTCACTGATTGAAGGTACCAGTGATCAGGTCAGATGGAACAAGAATGGCACATTTCAGTACAAACAAGTGCTGTTTTGGACACAGCCTCACAGGGTAATCCAGGCCCCTGAGGTCTGAGTTATTTTTAGTATCAGGATACATTATGTTTACGCAAACATGGATTTACATGCAATGCAAAGCTAACAGTATTTACACTTAAACTTGCTGTTATTTCCTGCATCCTGTTGTAAACACAGAGGAAATCTAACAGCAAGTCCAATTAAAACCTTCCTGTGCCTTCAGGTGTGTTGGACATTCACACATCAAAAGGTTTAATTAACATGAGATTAACATTGGGCCTTTCTTAAGACAGTTGCAGAATACACGTTTCCTCCACTCTATTGCTAACTTGAGAATTCCCAAACAAAAGTTACAAAACCCCAAACAAGACATTTCCTCTTCCAAAATACACAAGACTTCATCAACAAATGCTTATTGCATCAGAAATGAATGCCATTTCTCTACTAAGTGCCACACAATATAGTAAGTCAGTACATTGCAATCATATAAATACGCGCCCTGTGCTATTCCCTTTAAATAAATATATACCATAAGTTATTTAGAAGTGATCTAGTCTCCCTGTCTCTTACTAGAGGCAGCCTTTGAGTTAATTTAAAAAAAAAAAAATCCATGCTTAAGGGGACTGGGTCAGGCTAGGGTCACTAAGATAGTGAGCCCTGCTAGGCACTGGATTGGTTGAGGGGGTTGTCCTGCTGGATGCTTGGCAATCCAGTGATGGGCACCTAGGGGGAAGTGTGTTCCTCTATTGCACTTCCTCCTTGGTGGTCTCTCACTCCTTGGTGTGCAGACCTCAGAATAGGTGAATTAGTGGTGTATTCTGACATGGACGCTCCTTCTGTGGTGGAGGAGGTTCATTCTGAGCGTCAGTGTGGAGGAATTAATAGAGGCTGTGCGTCAAGTGCTTGACATTCCTGAGACTACTGTCCCTGTGGAACCTTCTTTTTTTGCTTTGCGGACACAGCAATCTTTGTCTTTTGCCGCTTCTTTTCAATTAGAAAATTTGTTGGCTGAACCTTGGGCTTCCCCAGATCGGAAGTTCCAGGTGTCTCATCGGCTGCAGTCATGCTTTCCCTTTCCTTCTGAAGTTCTCACTAAATGGGAAGCACTTCCACGTGTGGATGCTCCTGTTGCAAGGTTCGCCAAAGTGACTACTATCCCTGTTCCCAAAGCAGCCACTATTAAAGACGGTACAGACCGTAAAGTTGAGGTCATCCTCAAGTCTGTCTTCGTGGCGGCGGGTGCCTCTCTGCGGCCCGCTATGTCGTCGGCGTAGGTCAACAAGGCTGTAGAAGGCTGGACAGGACAGCTGTCTGAAGGTTTGTTGACAGGGAGATCATCTTCTGAACTACTTCCGTTGGTGGAGTAAATTCAGAGGGTGACGGATTTTTTTAGGGGAGCTGGCCCTGGACACGGTACTGATAAGGGCACAAATATATGCCTCTGCGGTTTCGGCTTGTCGGACTCGCTGGCTTAAGTTTTGGGAGGCTGATGTTGAGTCTAAAAAGGCTCTTTAGACAATTCCTTGCTCCGGGGGTTTTTTGTTTGGCCCTCAGCTTGACTCCATTATCGGTTAAATGACGGGAGGAAAGAGCACTTTTTCTTCCAGTTAATGCCCCCAAACAAAGAATGTCCAGGTACCGGTTCTTTGGGATTTCAGGCCGGTCTCTGGGTCAATATTCCTGGGCCAATCCTCCAGAGGTCAGTCGTCCGCCCCCAGGGGTGGTTTGCAGCGTGGGCATCAGGCCTGGTCTGCTCATTGATCAGCAGCTAAGCCTGCAGACATGCAGTCCGCGTACCTGCCATTTTGCCCCGCCGCTGACGTCGGTGATGGGAGCCCATCTTCTCTTATTCAGGGATCAGTGGTTTCAGTCTACCACGGATGCCTGGGTACGGAGAGTTGTGGACCAGGGATACAGGATCGATCTGCTTGGTCATTCTCCCAGGCGGTTCTTTACCACAGGGCTTCACACATGTCCACGAAAGCGAATGGCTTTACGAGAAGCCATTCATTTCTTCCAGAGGGATTATTCCGGTGCGAGATTCACAAAAAGGTTTGGGATTTTATTCCAACCTTTTTCTGGTGCCAAAACCAGATGGCTCATTCAGAACCATTCTGAATCTAAAATCATTGAACACCAGTCACAGTTCCCAAGTTCAAGATGGAGTCTTTGCGGTCGGTCATCCATGGCATGTTACAGGGTGAGTTCATGGTGGCTCTAGACATCAAGGATCTCCATGTTCCCATCTGGGAGGGTCATCAGTCCCTCTTGAGGTTTGCGGTTCAGTCAGAGCACTTCTGATTTCAGGCTCTTTCCTTTGGTCTAGCCACGGCCCCGCAGATATTCACTAAGATTATGGCTGTCATGGCTGCTCTGCTAAGTTCCCCATGAGAATTCTGGGCAAGATGGTATAGACTTTTGAGGTGGTCCAGTTTATTCAGTTTTATGCACTGTCGAAATGGAACAAATCCCATCTGAATCTGTCGGGCCAGGTATTCCATCTGTCTCCACATGTGCGTCAGTGGCTGCTTTGGTGTTTGCAGAAAAAAAAAAATCTCTGCAGGGGTCGTCCATTCTCAATCTGGGATTGGACCTTGATCACACCAGTCTTCGGGGTTGGGGGGCCGTCAGTCTTCACGCTCACTTTCAGGGTCCTTGGATTCTTAAGGAATCCAGGCTTCCAATCAATGTATTGGAAATACGGGCAGTATTTCATGCTCTTATGAGCATTTGTTGCAGGGAAGGGCGGTGTAGATTCAGTCGCACAATGCCACAGCAGTGACATACCTCAATCACCAGGGTGGCACCAAAAGTCCCTTAGACATGCGAGAGACGCACAGGATATTTCAGTGGGTCGAAGCTCACGTTCCGGCAGTCATGGTCGTCTTTATTCCCAGAATAGAATATTGGAAAGCCGATTTTCTAGGCAGGCAGAATGCATCCAGGCGAATGGTCCCTCCATCCAGAGGTGTTTCACCAATTTGTGGACAAGTTGGCCGGACGTCGACATAATGGCGTCTCGGTTGAACCACAAGGTCCACCTCTTCTGCTCCCGCGCAAGAGATCCTTTGGCTGTCGCAGTAGACTCATATCTGTTCCTTGGAAGTACTGCTTAGTGTATCTTTTCCCACTGGTAGCCATGCTTCCACGGGTGTTAAAAAAAAAAATGGTAAAGTGAGAGGGTGTTCCAGTCCTTCTAGTAGCGCCAGATTGGCCTCAGAGGGCCTGGTACACCGACGTGCTCTTCATGGCTGGAGGTCAGTCGTGGCATCTACAGATACGCCCAGATTTTTTAACTCAAGGACCCTCTTGTCTAGGTTTGGATCGTCTGGCTTTAACTTCGTGGCTGTTGAAGCAATGATTCTACGGGCTAAAGGTTTCTCCAAGCGTGGGGTGCAAACCATGGGCTCGTAAACTGGGCTCAGCAAAAATTAAGCATCGAGTCTGGAGGACATATATTGCCTGGTGTGAAAAGAAGAGGTATCCTACCTCCTCCTTTCGTTTATCCAGTTTACTTATGTTCTTGCAGGATGGGCTTGGACGTTGGTTTGCGCCTTAGTTCTCTTAAAGGTTAGTTGTTAGCCCTTTTTGTTTTCTTTCAAAGAAGACTCTGTCATGGCTGATGTGCGTACACTCATTCAGGGGGTGCACCACATGCATCTTCCTATGTTCCTCCAGTAGCACCATGGGATTTAAATTTGGTGTTGAATGCTTTACAGCATTCACCTTTCGAACCCTTGATTACAGTGGAATTAAAATTTCTGACCTGGAAGACAGTCTTCCTTTTGGCTATATCTACGGCAAGAAGAGTTTTACAGCTTGCTGCTTTACCTTGCAAGTCTACTCTTTTTGTTTTCCATGAGGACAGGGCAGTTCTTCGAACCAAGCCTTTATTCCTCCCTAAAGTGTTGTCTAGATTTCATTTAAATCAAGACATTGTCATTCCTGCCCTGACTACGTCTAGGTCTTCAGTGGACGAAGTTTCTATTTGTTCTCTCGATGTTGTCCAAACCTTGCGCATTTAGGTAGGACTTAGGATGTGCGCAAGACTGAGGATCTTTTTATTCTCTATGATGCATACGAGAGGCTTGCCAGGTTCCAAGGTATCTGTTGCTCAGTGGATTATGGCTGTAATCCATTAGGCTTATAGTGGGAATGGCCAGCCTGTTCCAGATATTCTTCGGGCGCACTCTACAAGGTCTGTGAGTGTTTCCTGGGCGGTCCGCCATGGTGCCTCTAGTGAACAGCTGTGTCGAGCGGCCACGTGGTCTTCTGTACACACATTCCCTCGGTTTTACAAGTTTATTGTGTTTGCTTCCAAGGATGCAAATTTTGGAAGAAAAGTGCTTTGTGCCGCTTCTTCTGAGCGTTCCCTCCTGTAATTTCCCATATTAATAATTAGTGTTTGGGTGCTTTTGCATTTATTTTATTTGCTTCATATTATTTTCTTGTTTAACAGGAAACATTTTGAAGCTTGCTCAGTAGCAATGGATACCATGCAACAGATTGCTCTTGACTTAAAGGAAGTGGAGTTGCTGTTTGTTCTCCCTGAGACAGAAGTGAAAGAAGCTTCGCAGCACATGACCTTTCTGAAGAGTATCCATTACATCAAAGAAGAAGTCCGTATTGCGTTTAAAGAGTTCACCTTGTGGAAATCCCGACTGCAGGCAATAGGAAGAGCAAAAAGTAAGAAGCACTTCTACAAGGATTGTTTATTGTAATGGATAGCGATTTAACGCAGTGATAAGCAACGTGATACGCCTAGACGACCCTCTAATCCTCAAAAGGACGCTCATTACCATTAGTCTCAGTAACAAGTTAAAACAATAAATGTAATCTAAGAAAGAGAAGCGTATCAGTATTAATACATCAGCATGCATTTTAGCCAAAGTATTACAACCTATAACAGATCTTACAGTAAAGCAGGAAGGAACTGGAGGCTGCCGGTAAAGGCTCAGAGGGAAGCATGCAGCCCCTCGCCTCCTGTTGCTCGTCGCTGATCTAGCATCTGTACATTTTGTTTATTTGCATTTTAAATTTTTTGATTTTTAATTTACCCCAAATATTAATCCTGATATTTGTTACAGAAAAATACCTAATGCCAAAGGCCTGCAGTCCCATAAGGACAGGCATAAAAACACATACCTAAATGAAGACTGAAAGGGTACACACATAGGGGAAAAAGAGACAAACAAGGTCAAACAGACAAGACTAGGCTCACAGACTTTATAAACTAGTAGACCATATAACAGAGAGCCTGGGCACAGATAAAAATAGCTAGAACAGACAAGCAGATGGAAACAAATGAACATTCCCACCATATTGATAGCAGAGGATAGCACAGTGGCGCAGACAGGGACATTGGTTAAGCTGTGTGGACACACAGGATTTTTGTCACAATCAAAGAATATATGGGCAAACAAACTGATGGGTAAGCATGAAAAAAAAGCATAAATTGTTACAGAAGGAACCTGTCAGCCATTGCTGTTGCATCTTACAACTGCACTTGAAGTCTGCATCACACATGCATGGTCAGCTTTGCCTTTCTGCTTCAGTCCGAATGGGTGAGTTCCTTCTTCACTGGCTATATCCATGAATGTAGCAGCTATGGTCACAGTTACACTACTGACTTGCTTTATATGTTAAACTTTCTATCACTATGTAAAATATTGCTGTCCCTTGACTTGTCTGTTGCCTGAAATTAGCATTCTTTATCAATAGGGAACAAGGAGTCAGATGAGGAGTATGTTAAAGATTACTCAGGACATGTGGAAGCTGCAATCAAAATTGTTTTATGTGCTATTCAGAGACTTATAAAGGATGAGAAGGAAAAACAAGAGACTGTAAAGACCGAGGATGGAGGTAAAATATCTGTCAGATCAGTGTGAAAATAGATTTATTTTTTCCTTGCACCTTAAACACTTCCTTTAGACCAATTTAAATTTTAAGATTAACTTCTTAAGTTCAACTGGTATAAATCATGGTATAGGTATTTCAGTAGTGAAAAAAATCTGAACATTGACATTAAAGAGGTTGTAGATATATCCCAACTTATGCTTTTGTATTTTTCTGTAGTTGAAGAGGTTGCAGAGCACGGACTCCAGGAAGGCCTCATTACAAGATTGCTGACTGAAGACCTTTGCCAAGATTTGAAGGCTTTGGATGTACAGACTATAATTTCTCTTGTTTCTGAGCTTCTTGAAAGGCTTAAGACCTATGGAGAGGACTGCATAAAGGACAAACATATGGTTAGCATGCTATTCATGGTTCTATGTGTCCATACTTACCTACATTCCCATCTGAAAAATTAAGATAAATTATGCCTTTTCCCTGATCAGCCCAGACCACTTCTATTACCATGAAACCATGCCCCTTTTTCTAGTAGTCAGTCACTTATATTTGGATTGTAGTGTGGTATGTGTGTGTGTGTATGTATGTATGTACTTGCTTGGCTGTGCAGGGAGTGGTATCTTTGATGTCATATATACATACATTGAGCTGTAACTGGTATAGTACACAGTGTAATTTATAATGGTGAGAATGTTGGCTGTATATTATAAATTTTTTAAATGTCGTACTGCAGAAACTGAGTAAACAAAAAATGTTGTATAATAAAAAAACACTATACACTGATTTCTTACATTACATTTATAGAGGATACAGTGACCTGTAAATATGCTAATGCCTAAAGAATGCTTAAATGTGTAATTACAATTGTGCTCTGTTGTATGTTAAATCCACATATTTTCCTTACATACAGAGTATTATTTTTTTCTTGAGTTGACCAGTTATGTAAACAGATTTGTATTTTGTAAAGCATTCTACTTTCTGGGAGATAGAATGAAGGCTGCCTTTGCACATACGGTATGTTCAGGTGATTCATTAAAAGTAGGATAAGGGATGGAGGCTGGGTTTACACAGTAACACTAGAGTAAAGGGTGTTTTGGCATCAAATAAAATAAAAAGTTTTATTTCTGAACAAGTGGAAACTAACTACAGACTTCTTCCCTCCAAGCAGCCTGGATAACTTCTGTACTGGCTGCTCTAAGGAGGAATTGTGTTATTGAATTAACAGATAATGTTGTTAAGCATTTTGTAACACACTTTCTGTTTTTCAGTTTTTCAATCAGTGCTGTGGGTTACTTGTCAGACTCTTACCAATGCTATCTGCCTATTCCGACCTACTCCTGTTTTACCTCACTGTGTCACTGGCAACACACAGGGCTACAGGGAAACTGATCTCTGTCTTGACCCATATCTTTACAGAACTTGCTCAAAAGGTAAGTTTCTATTATCACCACAGTAAGTAACACCATATGCTGTAATATAATTTGATTTAAATTGAATCTTGCCTATTTTCTATTAGCTTAGAATGCTTTCTGCAATCAGTTTTTGATAAAAAGGTGATCAAATTCTGCATCCACATGTGTAAAAATACAGTTTTTTGCATGGTTACACATTTATAGGAAATAAATACAGGGGTGGACTCTAATATCCAGAGTATTTGGGGGTTTTCCAAATTAGAGTTCCAAATTTTCAGCACTATACCTAGAATATAAAAATTGTAATTATTCTGGAAATCAGCACAATGGTCACACTTGGTGATCAACACTTCTAGAGCTGCATTTGTAAGTTAAATGTGCTCCATCCATGTTCCGTTAGATAAAGTACAGTTTATCTTCATCCGAAAGATATCATGCGGCACACTTGTGTGTTACTTTAGCTTCAGGACCTGCGACTAGATTAAAAACTAAAACAGTCTTTAATAAATATGGCTACATGACCAACAATGCTCCATTTGTCATATTAGTGCACTTTTGTTATGTAGCAATGTAAATAAAACCTGGTTTACTTTTTACTCTATTCACTGGTGCCAGTGCTCAACTATTATTGAATAATTCAAATCTGTGGTGTAAAGGCCCTACACCTTAGCAAAGTTCTTGTTCCATGATCTATTAAATAGTGAGTTATTCTTCCAATTTTTTACTGTGCTCTGTTTTGTTTTGTCTCTGTTTTAACAAGTTGCCATGCTGTGTATAAAGTGTTCTCCAATCTGTGGCAAGTAGTTGTCTGTTTTGATATGAAGATCACTGCTCCTCTTACAGGGGTTCTGCATTCCCAAAGAACTCATTGAGGAAACCACAGGTGAGGGAGCAGTCCAGTTTCGTGATATTGAGGACGGTGGAATAGGGGAAGGAGAAGGCATGAAGGATGTGAGCGATAAAATTGAAAATGAAGATCAGGTACCATGCTACTTTTATTTGTTGTGTTTGTTCTGTTACTCCTGCTGACAGTGTTTTGAAGATTGCACGACACACTTATCCGATATAAGCTGTCATTAAACTGTCATGCCGCTTTTGTTAGGTTGAAGACACATTGAAAAAAGGTCAGGAGAAAGAGAAGGATGATCCTGACTCTAAGCCTGATGTGAAAGAGGAAGATAATGCCATTGAGATGTCTGAGGACTTTGATGGGAAAATGCACGATGGAGAAAAGCAAGGTAAGATACCAAGATCCGACATGTTATGAAGAGGAGGGTAAAGGTTGTATTAACTATGTCGTAATGTGCTGATCATTTGTGCTGAGGCTACAGAATTTTGAACATTAAGGGAAATGTTCCAATAACGTGAAACAGTTTACTTAAGATGCTAATAGAGTAAATCACTAATTGTTTTACAGTAGAGGAAGATGATGAATCCACCAGTGAGAACGATGATCTGGATAAACAGATGGGAGATCTCGGTGATGCTGAAGCAGACAAACTTGATGAAAGACTCTGGGGAGATGATGATGATGAAGATGATGAGGAGGATGAAGGTGACAAAGATAAAACAGAAGAGACAGGCATGGGAATGGACATGGTTAGTACAAAAAGTGATTTATGTAAATACCCGTTTTGTGATTATATATAAATTGTATCGTTTTGTGTGAATATAACCAGAAAGTGGCAGTGCAAATATTACACTTCATTAAATGGAATCTTTAAATGAATCTGTATCTAAAATAGGATTTTACCCTATGTAGCAGGGATCTTACATTTCACTTATGTAAAGTGCATTCGGTTGTTCAGCAGGATAAATGGGATTAAGGGTTCTTCTTTACTTGCATTCTGATTCTTGCAATTCCGTTGCCTTATTACTATATGACTGCTAAATAATAATAATAAAGGAACATGGTTTTTAATGTCTTTTAGTATAAAATAAATAGAAGTTCAATGCATAATTAAAGATTGTAGTGTGCTGACAGTTTACTGCTACTTTAAGTTTTCACTTGAACTTTTTCAAGGAGGAATCTGAGTTGGTTGCCAAGGATGACAACCAAGATGCTGGAGACCAGGGTAAGGATAAGAAGCAGGACCTTAAAGATGAGCCTAAAGAGGACCAAGTAGAGGATAAGCGCACTGACAAAATCCATGAGCAAATTGATGAGGTATGTATAATTCTGAATGCTGACATTGTGACTTACAGATGACAAAGGTGAAGATGGGTGTTACAAATAATGTTCAAATATGACCCTGGGATTAAGGTTCACCAAAAGGAGACAGGTCACTTTAAGAACACTCCTAGACACCCGCTAGCAGCCAGGCTCTGTTTTACAAATGTCCTCGGGCCCAGGAGGCTGTAGGCTCTGGCTCTACTCCTGCTTCATTGTTTTTTCCTTGTTTGTTTCTTTTTTTTGTCTTTTTTTTTTTTTTTTTTTTTAAACTGTATGATGTTTCTTTATATGTGACATTGAGGATACCCTTCGTTTCGTAGAGCAGTGCACACATTTTACATCTGTGGGAAATTGTTGGCGGTCCACTCACTTTAGCGTTTGTGGAGGAGCCAAATTGTTTCCCCAACAGCCTCTTGATATGGTGCCTACACCAAGACTACAAAGTGCCACTGCCAAATGTTAGCTTTTTATGTTAAAGTGCACACCAAACAGATGTCACTTGTACACTGTGGATGCTGCTTATAGTTTTTATAGCTGCCCATTATTTAATGGGATATTGAGCATTGCAGAGCTTTACGTATCAACTCCATTCTAAACGGACAACAACTGTCTCATGTCTGTGTCAATTACATGTGAGGTCTGACCTGCAATTATTTTTAAGATTGCCCTGTCTCTTCAATCGATCACAATAACAGGCTGTCGTATCATACAGCTGTGTTATAAATGTAGGCAACAGCACAGTGCTGAGGTCATGAGTCCTACCAGGACTCTTATCTGTTTGGGGTTTGTATATTCTACCCATCTTTGTACGAGTTCCCTCCGCTGTTCCGTTATACTCCCACCGTCCCAGGCACACTTGAGTGTCATGTAGGCCTTCCTAAGTGCCAATTTATACTCCTAGTTTTGCTTAGTGGTGACAGCCAGCTGGTATGAAAGCTTACACAAAGGCAGACAAGCTGGCTTCTACCATCTTACTGCCTATACTATAGGGCAGTAGATTTTTCCTAGTCATGGTGACAAAGGGTTTCTGCTGCACAGGTATCAGGGTAACAGACTTTCTCTTTGCAGACATTCTTAAGCTATCAAGGTGAATGTTTGTTTCAGCAGAAATAATCCATAACACAACATTCGTCCCAAAAGGGACATTCCATCTGCTCATCTCTCAGCTCTTGGTTTACACTTCCTGGCCATGGGAGGGGTTAAGCTAAGCATTGGAAAGGTGGAGTTATATTGCTAAAGTGCCCTGCCACTTGTTGGTGGAGCTTAACCCTGTTGGCGTCCCCCATTGGCTTAAGAGAAATGGATTGAACGCTTCTTTCTCAAACAATTCCTTGATAATGATGATTTTATTTTCCTGGTTGCTTCTTTCATTGCAGCGTGAGTATGATGAGAATGAGGTGGATCCTTATCATGGTAAACAGGACACCCAGCCAGAATCAGAAGCCCTGGACCTTCCTGATGACTTGAATTTAGAGACTGATGAGGGCAAAGCCAGTGGAGATGAAAAAGATGAGAAAGATGGGGAAGGTATACATATTGAAAATTCACTTCTTTATCCATAAGGTTTAAGGCTTGCTCATATTGGCTTAAAGTAGAAAAGTATAAAGAATTTTTGGTTATCATTACTCCTTCTGATCACTAAATTTTGCTAAGGGTTGACTGTTGTCTTGACCGTTTTAGAACTATAGCCTTTTTATTCTAGTATGACTTTATTAAATAAGACCACCTCCTCCGAATTCATGTAAGCAAAATGGTTATCTAGTAGTGATGCTGAAGAGCAAGTACAGAACTTTGTCAACTTTCTCAATTATTATCTTTGGATAGAGGCTTTTGTTGTGACTTTTTTTTTTTTGTATTTGTAATGTTTTGTTGTTTCCTGGTTTGTTTGTTTATTGTTCTGTTTTTTTGTACCTTTTTGTTTTTCTAGATAACAGTGCAACAACCATTATATTGCATATAGAAAAACATAGGGATGGCAAAAAAAAAAAAGTCTCATATTTCTATTCTAAGCAATCAATCCATGGGGCCCTTCTGCTCATGCAGGCAAGATTATGCTATACATAGGCAAAAAATAGTGTTAATTGGAGAAATGGTTTTAAACGTATGTTGGTCATGGTATTTTCATTTGATTATTCTTATTATTAACCGAAAACTGGTTAGAGAATAGGGAACAGAGAGTTGTGATAAATGAAACATTTTCTAATTGGTCAAAGGTCTTAAGTGGAGTACCTCAAGGTTCTGTGCTGGGACCACTCCTTTTTAATATATTTATTAATGACCTTGGTGATGGTTTAGAGAGTAAAGTTTCTATTTTTGCAGATGACACTAAACTCTGTAAGGTAATAAAATCAGAGCAAGATGTAGCTTCTCTACAGAGGGACTTAAATAAACTGGAGGATTGGGCGGCTAAATGGAATATGAGGTTTAACACAGATAAATGTAAGTTTATGCATTCAGGGATCAAAAACAAGAACGCAATCTATAAATTAAATGGAATTAATTTGGGAGAATCTATAATGGAAAAGGATTTGGGAGTGCTCGTAGACAGTAGACTTGGCAATAGTGCTCAATGTCAAGCAGCAGCTGCAAGGGCAAACAAAGTATTGGCATGCATAAAAAGGGGCATAGATGCAAGGGAAGACAGTGTAATTTTGCCACTGTATAAATCGTTGGTAAGACCTCATCTTGAATATGCAGTACAGTTCTGGGCACCACTCTATAAAAAAGATAATTTGGAACTAGAAAGGGTTCAGAGAAGGGCGACAAAATTGATAAAGGGTATGGAGTCATTAAGTTATGAGGAAAGGTTAGCCAGTTTAGGCATGTTTACTTTAGAAAAGAGGCGTCTAAGGGGAGATATGATTACTATGTACAAATACATTACGGGTCAATACAGAGAACTTTCATGGGAACTTTTTATCCCAAGGACGATACACAGGACACGCGGTCACCCCCTAATGTTAGAGGAGAGGAAATTTCACAGCCAGTAAAGGAAGGGGTTCTTTACAGTAAGGGCAGTCAAGCTATGGAATTCATTGCCAGGGAAGGTTGTGATGGCAGATTCAATAGATATGTTTAAGAAAGGGTTAGACAAATTCTTAGCAGAAAAGTGTATCCAGGAATACAACCGTTAATTAAAATGAAGGATAGTAGTGCATATAGGGTAACAATAGGACTGCAATATTGAGTCTGGGGGGATTTTCACAATTGAAACAGATTGGCGGTTGCTTACTCTGGATCAATTTCAAATATAAGTGCAGGATCGCAGAAGATCCAAAATAGGTTGAACTTGATGGACTGGTGTCTTTTTTCAACCTCATCAACTATGTTACTATGTTACATATTCTGTAGAACTAGCATATTTGGTAGCACTTTACAGGGGACGAACAAACCGTAATAAAACAAGACCATATAGGCAAACAGAGATAAGAGGGCCTTGATGACCACTGATTGGTGGTATAGTCTTGTGCAAAAAGCACATAGTTCTTAATGTGATATTTGTTTCATTAAAGGGGTTTTACACCTTTAAATATTTTTACTAAATCCTCTACCATGCATTTACTATTGCTTTTGTGTGGGACACCCAAGATTCATTGTATTTAGCAGGGTCCTGGTATTTTCCTAAGCCCATGATTTCTGCCATTCACATTGGTTGCTGCTTGCTCCCTTGTTGGCAGGCGAGATCTGATGCCGCTGTGTTATTGAAAACCGGCTGCTGTCTGGAGGAGCATGCACTCCATTAATTGGCAGCCACATTTGTTTACAGTGATTAAGCAAATTTTCTTATGGTGATGGGCAGTGGTTGAAGTGGCAACTTATAAGTATTGGTATGGAAATTGTAAGTGAATAACTAGGGGCTGCCTAACTCTCTATATAGTTTTGTATAATAACCCAAATTACATATTTATTATTCAATCTCATTCATTGTGTAAAAAAACAAAACAAAATACCTTTGTTCCTTAAATATCTTCATCAATTATTGATATCCGTATAATTACTTTTATCTGTAATTATTGTTGATTTTCCCTGTTTGTGAGTCTAAACTTCCTATACATCTTCCTATAGTAATAGATGTTTGTATGTACAGAAGCTTCAGATGGGTCACTTATTCCTTTTAAATGATCCAGTCTTAAAGTGTATATATACTGCTTTTAAGTTTATAATAGGAACCTCACGCTAGACATGTGAAAATTCAAGTATTTCAAGGACAGCTCAGCTGCAATAAGACATCTAAAGACATGCACAAAAGTAAATCAGAGCGCAAGGTGTAGTAAAAGAACAAGCCTTCCTCTCCTGCGTACAGAGTTTGACAGGATTAAACAGAAGCAGAATGTGGATAACCCACAGACCCAGTCACTTCCTCAGTCTAGGCAAAGGGACAAAATGATAGTAGAAAAGTGGGTTAACCCAATCTCCATTCAGATACAATAACTTGCATATAGAAATTAAGTAATCCATACTTTAAAATAGGTTAACAGATCCCAAGAACACTCTGTGAAAAATGTATATATAAGTCGATGAAATTAGCACATTACAGATGCCAAATATTACACACAGAGCAGAAAAATAAGCCGCTCTTTTTAACTTCAAAATGGAAAATAACAAAAGCAATCCTTTTAAGTCCCTAGCAACATTCAGTGGTAAAAACACTGGGGGAACACACTTCCAATTGTGCTGATACAACATTTCAGGTGGATTCCATTAGGTAGCAGCAGACATTTCAGGTACCACCATCATAACCTGTAGACATGTGCAGAGTAATACAAAAGTGGAAGTTGCTCAAATCAATTTATAGGCCATAACAGGTGCTGAAAGGGTGGGGTTATCCTGCAAGGAACATACACACAACATTTTTTCCCCCAGCACACTGCTATAGCCAGCAACAGATCTGCCATTTCTACTGTAGATAAAAATGCAAAAGTCTTTGTTGCACACATTTGCAAATGTATGTTTAAGCCATCCTGCCACGCCAAGGCGCTTTTGCTAATAGGATGGTCCTACTCTAAACAATGAGAGTCCCTATATTTGGGCCATACATATGTGTTTTTAAATTGAGAGCTAACTTACCAAAGAGGTACCCCAGAAGCCTCCAAATAGCAATCCAATGTCAGCACTCCCCCTCAGCTACTGACACCAACATGCCTCTCAGACAAATACAAAAGTGGAAGTTGCTCAAATCAATTTATAGGCCATAACAGGTGCTGAAAGGGTGGGGTTATCCTGCAAGGAACATACACACAACATTTTTTCCCCCAGCACACTGCTATAGCCAGCAACAGATCTGCCATTTCTACTGTAGATAAAAATGCAAAAGTCTTTGTTGCACACATTTGCAAATGTATGTTTAAGCCATGTTTAAGACATGTGCAGAGTGTTATTGTGATACCAGCAGCCACATTGAAAGTAGTTTCTCCCAGCAGCAAGAAACCAATGTTTATGGGAAAGAGACATAGAAAATACACCTTTCCACGTACATAAATAACACACATGCCTGCAATACACTTTTCTGCAAACCAGGTAAAGAAGTTGTATGTTCGCTTATTCACCATTCTCTGTTGTTATGCCTGTGATTTCCATGCTTTTGTCAGAACACTAGAGATACTGATAGTGAGGATATTTGACAGTAAAGCTGGGTACACACTGATGCAATTATTGTGCAGATCACACAATAAGCGACCATTTGTCAGATATTGCAAGAGTGGGTACACTGCCACAATCATGTTGTATCTTACCAAACCGCATTGCATCTGTTGATTTGGTTTTCTAAACTTCCTAAAAATTAACGATCAGTGATGAAGCGATGTCGGGCAAATGTGGAATGGCGTATGCACTCACGACCAGCAGTATAGGCAGATCTCCATAGAGTGTGCAGACTCATGAACTTTTCAGCAGATAGTTATGAGACGAAGAACACAGATCTGATGGTAAATTGTGTCGGTTGTACGCGTAAATCTGCATGCTCAATGGGACTTTCAGTTGTTGGTAAAATTGTTACAGTAATCACATCTGAAGTAAAATGCAATACTGTGTACCCAGCTTTACACAGTTACTTTGCATCACTGTATAAGTTCAACATATGATCCATGAGAGCTGCCAGCTGTAATCAGGAAGGAACATTTGATACAAATGTAACAGCAGCAGTAACATGAGAGCTGTCTGCTCTCTCTTTTATTCATACAAGCACAGATCTGCTGAAAATAGGTATATGATGCAGGGTTAAACTGGGAATACATTTATGCAATTATCGGGCAGATCACACGGTTCACGGCCGTTTGGTCAGATATTGCAAGAGTGTAAACTCTCCTACTATTATGTTTTATCTTACCACAACACATTCATTATCGTCATCATCATCATCAACATTTATATAGCGCCTGCAAATTCCTTAGCGCTTTACAATTGAGAACAAACATTAATAAAACAATACCGGGTAATACATACAGACAGAGAAGTAAGAGAACCCTGCTCACAAGCTTACAATCTATGGGACAATGGGAGTTTGATACACAAGGGCATGTGCTACGTCATATTGCACATTGGACCAGCTAGAATGGAAAGGTAAAAAGTATTGAGTGGGTTGTGTGATCAGCCACACAGCTATGTTGGTCAAAGGGTTGTTGTCTTGTGTTAGCTGTGTAGACGGTGGTAATAGGGTAAACTAGGGAGATTAAGATGCTGGTTGAGCAATATTATAAGCTTGTCTGAAAGGAGTGTTTTCAGAGAACGCTTGAAGGTTTGAAGACTAGAGGAAAGTCTTACTGTGCGAGGGATGGAATTCCACAAAGTAGGTGCAGCCCGAAAAAAGTCCTGTAACCGGGACTGGGAGGATGTGATGAGAGTGGAAGAGAGACGCAGATCTTGCGCAGAACGGAGGTGTCGAGTTGGGAGATATTTTGAGACAAGTGAGGAGATGTATGTCGGTGCAATTTTGTTGTTGACGGCCTTGTATGTTAGTAGAAGAATTTTATATTGGATTTGTTGAAAAACAGGCAACCAATGTAGAGACTGACAACGTGGCTCAGTAGAGTATGAACAGTGTGCAAGGAAAATCAATATAACCGCTGTGTGCAAAATAGATTGTAGGGTTTCAAGTCTGATTTTGGGAAGACCAAGTCTGAGTGCATGAATTAAGGTTTTTGCAGTGTCCTGTGCGAGATGTGTGTGTATTGTGGAAATGTCCATTTTGATGTATGTAACATGATTTAGATGTAGATTCGATGTGGGGAATAAGGTGTAATCCTTGCTGCCAAGGATTATACCTTGGCAGCAAGGTTGCATGGTTGGATATCTGGTCATGTTCTCAACAGAAACAGAAATGTCAGGCTGGAAGATTCTGTTTTTGGGTGAGAATATTATTAATTCAGTTTTTGAAAGATTGAGTTTGAGTTGGCGAGAAGACATCCAAGATGAAATGGCAGAAAGACAGTCAGTAACGCGAGACAATACAGATGGTGAAAGATCAGGAGAGGATAGATAGATTTGTGTATCATCCGCATAGAGATGATACTGAAATTCATAGGAGCTTATTAGTGTTCCAAGAGAACTGGTGTAGGTAGAGAATAGCAGAGGACCCGTTACACAATTTCACACAAGACAACTGCCCCCTGACCAACATTGTTGTGTGACGGTATCATTTAGCTTACGAATCACTGTTACCTTTGCAGTCTGGCTGGACCGAAATGCAAAATGTAGATTTAACCTCATGTATCAAACTCCCATTGTCCCATAGATTGTAAGCTTGCGAGCAGGGCCTTCTCACATCTTTGCCTGTTTTACCCAGTTTGTTTATTAGTTTACTGTGTTTGTCCCCAATTGTAAAGCCCTACGGAATATGTTGGCACTATATAAATAAATGATGATGACCTAGGACTGAGCCTTGTGGTACTCCAACTGATAAAGGAAGCGGAGGTGGATCCAGAGAAATTAACACTGAAAGAGTGATTAGACAGGTAGGATGAGAACCAGGATAGGACAGGAAGTCTTGAAGACCTAGGGATTGTAGCGTTTTTATGAGGAGAGAGTGTTCAACAGTGTCGAATGCAGCAGAGAGATCCAGGAGAATTAGAAGTAAGTAATGGCCTTCAGTTTTTGCTGTGATCAAATCATTGACAACCTTGGTCAGCGCAGTCTCTGTGGAGTGTTGAGAGCGAAAGCCTGACTGAAGAGAATCCAGTAGATTGTTTGCTGTAAGAAAGTGTGTGAGGCGAGTGTAGGCTATTCTCTCGAGAAGCTTGGAGGGGCATGGGACCTGAGAGATGGGGCGGTAATTTGAGAGAGATTTTGAGTCAGAATTTAGTTTTTTCAAAATTAGTAATGGAAAAATACCAGTACAGAGATTACAGATTTTAGTTAAAGGTGCAATGAGTACAGGAGACAGGGACCTACCAATTTGTAAGGGTATGAAATCTAGAGGATATGGGGTAGAGTAGGAAGATGAGAAGAGAGTAGAAACGTCCTCTTCATTTGTGGGATCAAATGAAGAGAGAGTGCCAGAGGGTGCTGCAAAGGAATTAAGCTGATTGCTTGTCAAGGGAGATAATACCATTTCAAATCTGATCTTATCTATTTTGTCCTTGAAATAGGAAGCAAGATCCTAGGCACTGATGGGTAGTAGAGGGTTTGGGGTGGGAAGATTTAAATGTGTTAAAAAGGCGTTTGGGGTTAGACGCCTGAGTATAGATGAGAGATTGTAAGTATGTTTGTTTTGCAGTGTCCAGAGAATTTCTATAGGAGTGTAGATACCAGTATATGTGATGAAATTGCATCTAATTCGGTTTTCTAAACTTCCTAAAAATCGTGATCAACAATGGAATGATGTCAGGCAAACATGAAGTGTGTATGCACTCACGACCGACTGTCCAAATCTTCTGCCGATAGTTTCAGCAGTGTAGGCAGCTATCTGTAGAGTGTGTACAGAGTTGCAATCTTTTCAGTGGATGGTTATGAGACGGGAAGTTCACTGATCTGTAGGTAAATAATATAGGTGTCTATGCATGAATCTACTTGATCATTGAGACTTTCAATCATTGGTGAAATGGTTACAGAAATTGCATCTGAAAAAAGATTGCATAGGTGTGTGCTCAGCATTAGTGTTCATTGTAAGGGGGAGATTCAATTCAAAGTGATGTGCCGCAGAGTGCCTCCGATTGCAATCTATGAAGACACTCCGTGACAATGTTTCTCTGCTCATTTTTCCTTGCACCCCATAGAAGTGCGAAGACAAATTAGCGTAGATTCCTTACTGTAATAGGCGCCAATGTGTGCACCTGGACATCTCAATGTTGTCCGCCATCACATCACTTTGAATTGAATTTCCCCCCTAAGAAGCACGGATGATAGGTGAGTCGGTGAGATTTACCATTATATTTTGTTGGAAAATATCCTCATTGATACAATTGTCAGCGCTATTTCTTTGAATGAGCACTAACTGAGCCAATCTGTGCTTGTATGAATAAAATAAAGCAAGCCGAGAGCTCTCATGTTACTCATGCTGTTCCTGACCTGTTATGAGCAGTGGGGAGGTATATCACAGTGGGTAAGGTATATCGCTCCACTTCAACCTCTGTAATAAAAAGGCTTTGGTAATGTGTAAGAAACCAGTATTTTTTGCCTTTAACCATATTGTTTGTACAGCAAGGTAAGACTGCCTTATATGAAATAGGATTCCAGTATCTGTACTGAATCTTTAACAATTATTTGTTATCTTGCCATTGTACATGTGTAATAAGTCTATTGCTGTGCCAGAATCTTAATGAATCAATAACCTGTGGTTTTAGATGTATCTCATTACAGCTTGTGAAGTTAATTAATGAAGTGAATGATTTGTCTATACTGCCACAAGTTAGATCAAACTTGTTTCTGAATTCCCAAAATAACACTTCTTTAGCCATGCCCACTACTGTACATAAGTGAACCATACGTCTTTACTAATCTAGTTCATACATTAGTTCATATATTATTACACTGGATATTTACTTTCTCTTGTGTCTCGCTCCAATACACTGTGACTGACATGTTGCAGGTTAGTCTGATGGGTGCTGATTGTGCAATTCTCTTCTGTTACAGAAGAAAATCCTTTTGATATAGAGGAAAAGGCAATGGATGTAAAGGAAGAAAGTATAGAACAAGAAGGGAGAGAGGAGGGAAAACCTGAAGACGAGGTTGAAGAATCTACAGAAACCGAACAAGCTGATGGTCAAGAAAAGGTGGGAGAGAAGGAAGAAGAGGTTCCACAAGAAGAAGAGGAAGAGTCTGCACATGATGAAGCAGGAGACAAAATACCAGAGCTCACAAAAGAAGAGGAAAAAGAGGAACCCGCTAGAAATGAGGAGAATGGGCTACCAACTGACCAAAGCCTCATGCCTCAGGTGAGAATTATCAAATAATTTTGTTAAAGTACAAAATGTAGTTAAAATGATAGCGAAAATTGTTAAACCTTGCTGTCCATTTACAAACCGTGATGTAGAATCAGCAACTCAGCCTATCCCACACTTAAATTGTCAATGACATAGAGTCCGTGTTACTTGGTACATGGTTCTGCTACATTCTCAAATGTTAATAATGATAGTGTCCTCATGGATACCCAGTTGTTAATTTGACACATTGGGAATGTGCATTCTAATAGCACCCCAGTGACTGCAGGAATCTGTATGAGATAGTTGACGATTTCTGCCACAGTGCCTATAGTGGTGGATAATGTGTTTTACTTGCTGTACCATAAAGCTGGATGTCTGTGGAACGCAGTAATAGTACCTTGGATATTAACATATTAGTGGAAAAGCTATGAATAAGGTAAAAAGACAAACTATAATATATTTTATGCTGTGTATTAAACTTTTTCATGGGCATCAGAATTATTGTCATTGAATCTGTTGTAATGAAATTATAAATTCTATAATTAGTGAAGTTGTTGTAGTGAAGTTATTCTTATTTAAACAAAAACAAGTTCAAAAAGGCTGTTGTGAGAGGATGGGATTACTTTGCCACCCTGTAGGGGTATTTACAGACTGGGGTTTCTCTTACCATCAGTATTTTACTGCTACCTACTGGTGCTGCTTGTTCAAACTGAACACTCACAAGTGTCAACTTTGCATCACAGTGGTGCATCCATTTGTAGGAGAATAGACACTTCACTGCCAGACTCTCTCTTTCACCATCACCTGGAACCAGCTGCATCTAGGTCGTGTAACTGCAGCAGCACCCCTTTGCAGGTTACTCTGGCTGCATCCTCCTGACCACTTACTTTGGATCAGGACTGCTGGATAATGAGCATAGAGTTGACTCAGGGCACTGGGCTTAACACAGGACAGCTGAGGTTAGAGGTCACAGGCTGGTATAGACATCTTACAGGGTCTTTAGTAGTAGTGATGTTTATTTGCTCAGAAATCATTCTTAAATAGCCTGTAACACAAAACACCAATTTTAAGGTAGTAGATCAGGGGCGCACGGGGAATTTTTAAGGGGGGGTTTCCCCTCCACGGTGAGGGGGGGGGAAAAAAGCGAGAGCATGCGCAGCAGCTCCGTTTAGGCAGCACTGTACTATACAGTAGCCGCGGCACTGTCAAAGACGCTTCCACAATGGTACAGTGCCGCTATGTAGGGCACTTCTTTAACGGAGGGGAGGGGTTTCTGGAAACCCAGAAACCCCCCGCTTCGTGCACCACTGTAGATCTTACATGCACTTTATCTGGGCCCTTTATTTTATGTACACATTCTGGCAGGGGGTAATCCAGCCCACTGTCTCTTTTAACCAGTCCCAACTGATTCTCTTATATGTCATAAACATTTGTTAAGCTCTGAAACTTAAGTTTACACTACACTTAGTGGCATGGACAGTGTGTTCTCCCCCTTCTCTATGCATGTTGAAGGGGCTGAGCCCCCTTTCCACCCTTCTAATAAGGCTGGGTTGAGATTTAATCTTTACATTTCCTGTCCAACGTCCAGGAGCTTTGCCTCCATATGCCCTTAGAAGCTGCTCTGCTGTGACAGCCATGGCTGGAGTGCAGCATCTCTTCCTACCCAGCTCTGACTAGGACCGTCCACTGCATCAATCACTAGGTATGAGGACTGTCCAGACCTCTGCTGCACAACGCTGCTGGATTCACCCCTAGATGCTCTATAGTCAATCCAGAGATCCTTGGGCAGCACGGTTGGCTCAGTGGTTAGCACTTCTGCCTTACAGCACTGGGGTCATCAGTTCAATTCCTGACCATAGCCTTATCTGTGTGGAGTTTGTATGTTCTCCCCGTGTTTGTGTGGGTTTCCTCCGGGTGCTCCGGTTTCCTCCCACACTCGAAAAACATACTGGTAGGTTAATTGGCTGCTATCAAAATTGACCCTAGTCTCTCCCTATCTGTCTCCCCCTCTGTCTGTGTGTGTATATTAAGGAATTTAACTGTAAGCTCCATGGGGCAGGGACAGATGTGAATCAGTTCTCTGTACAGCGCTGCGGAATTAGTGGCGCTATATAAATAAATGATGATGATGATGATCCTTCCCCAAATATTTTTTGTTTTATTTATCCCGGGTTCTCGGGGACCCTGTGTGCAGTAAAGTGTACAATTCCAGTGCTCTCTGAATGAGTAAACAATATGCCATAATTTCAGGAAAGAAAAAAATGTATCGGGTGCTAGTTTAAATACATTATGCTAATATAATTGTGAAAATGTTTATTTAACGTAAAAACCTGTGGAAAATTATTAGCAATATAAGCAGCTAGAAATTTAGAGAGAACCATTTTTCTTGATGAGTAGAAAGAACCAAACCAGAAAAGGAAACTCATTTACAGCTCTAATAATAGGTATAAATTACAACCAAACATTCAGAATATTACCATTTCTGTGGTGAGTAGTATTCTGCCATAGTTGGCTCAATGAGAGGTACTTTTTTGAATATTTTTTGGTTGTTATTTACACTGATTGTTAGCGCTGTCGATTTATTTTCTCTTTTTTTCTGTGGACAATGCTATGTCCTGTTTCTTAGATGAATGTTAGTCTTCATTATACACCTTTTTAAACAATTTGTAATACATTTGAGATTTTAACATTTCATAACTACCATTGTTTTCTCTGCTCAATTTTCAACCTCAGCTTTTGTAAAATTGTCCTTATGTGTATTTAATGTGTATAAAATTAGATCTAGAAAAATTATGGAGCATAAACAGTGATTCACAGCCTTGCAGGAAATATTTTTGTTTGAAAGTGCTAGTCAGAATACGTCACAAGAATTTAGGTGTGATCAGTGAAAGGGGGGGAAAAAAATCGATATGACATGGAAAGGATATATAAAATATATATTTTAATAGAAATTTAATACTGATAGTAACATTTGCCATGGCTCGTCTTTATAATTCTAGTTTTATTTAGTATAATATTTTATCATAGATGTGTCACAACATTACAATGGGAAACACTGCTATGTATCACCTTTTATGTTAGTCATCTTGATCTGCAATATACAGATAAGCTAATGAGTATTTATGTTCCCTATCAGAAGGATGAAGAAAAGCTCATTCCGGATGAGGAAGTCCCGGACTCTGCTCAGAGAATGGAACATGAGACATGTGGTCAGACTGCGGAGGACAACTTGCAGAGCGACAGTGCTAATGAATTGGCCGGTGCAGCTTCAGAAAAGGATGAAGCCAAAGAGGTGAAATGAAATCCCTAATCACCTCTCTGTATTCACTGGATGGTACCAAATGGTACAATACATTCAAAAATAGATTTAAATAGATTTGCTTCTCCCAAGCAACAGAAAGAATGTTACTATTTTCAATACCTGCCAAGAAAAGACTACCTTTAACTCATTGTTTTAAACTTTCAGAGAACTTTGCACAGACTCTTTGTAATAAACTGTACCTGTGTTACTACAGTTTTCAAATGAATCCACAAACTCTTTTCTTTATGATGTTTAGGATCATGGTACAGGAACTGCAGATGCAAGTCAGTCTGAGGGGCACGAATCCAAACTAATGGCACGTTTGGCATTGGAGAAACACAGTGTTCGCAGTACGCAGGTAACTTGTTTGTCTTTGTAACTTACAATATTTACCCTACTGCTGCTCTGTGTAGTTCTAAGCGAGATACATTGTAAACATGTGAAATATTTTATGATGCTGCTTTTGTGTGTGGATTGCATGTGCTTTTGTATGGCATGGGGTGTATAATTAGTGCTTAGTTTATAATTGCCCAGTTACCTTATGTTTCGGTCCCTTGTATCAACCAAAAACTTCACTATATATCAGTTTTTATGTACTTGATCCATTTAAATGTTTCCATATCACCACCTTTGTCTTATCTCTCCTCTGGAAATAAAATATATATATATATGAGAGAGAGAGACAGAGATATATAATACTTTCTGCATGGTGCTTATGGTTAGAAACGGACTCGAGCTGAGTACATCCAATGAGTATATTTTAGATCTGTTCCTCTAATTTCAGTGTGGGCTGACAAGTGCACACATTAGATATATAAGCTTTTGTGGTCTATTCCTGGTTTTATATGCATTGAATTTATGTATAGTATAACCTGAATAGCATAGTATATTTCACATCTGGCCTGCTCTTTATGAAACTTATTTACTCTAATGTTTTACAATGAGCAAACTGGCTGACAAAATCCACATGTGGCCAGTTTTAGATGGGAAATAAAAAACACAAATGATGGTCAGTATTTTTGTCTTTATACGCTTTTACAAGCTTAGATATGTAACTTTTTATAAAACTCTTATGGAAAAAGAAGGAAAAAAATTGTCTGTGCCTTTAATGAACTATCATACCACTTGTACTTTGTGTAATTATACCGGTTCGCATGGTTTTGTATGGTTGACTGCGCCGTACCACAGCTTTTGTTCTGTAAAGTGGATGTCCTACTCTTATCTCTTGTTCTGTTCACCTACAAGATTCAGATAACACTTTTATTGTTTTCCAGAGCATGAAGCGTAAGCCTGGCCAGGCAGATGATGACCGTTCTTTGGGGGATCACAATGAGCAGGTGCATAAGAGGCTGCGAACCATAGAGTCCAGCAGTGAAATGGAAGATGGTGGCAAACAGCCACAGCAGCAGAAACGGGATGCTGATGCTTATGAGCACATCAAGCAGGGAGCTGAGTCTTATGATGCACAGACTTATGGTATATACTATTTATTATTTGTTTTGGTCTGGATTGTGGACGTTTTTTTTTTGTAAAGACCGTATTTATCCCATTCTACAATTATATTTTTCTTTACTACACAAACAATGCCAGTATATGTATAATTGCTTATAAATATTTGTACAAATATTGGGTTCTGCAATATGGAATAATGCACCCCCAAGTGTAGTTATTACGAATATTAGAAGTCGTCTGTATAAAAGCATTTGGCATACCCTCTTCTCCCTTTATATGGCCATGGAACTCCTCTATGGCTTGTGATTTCATACAATTTTACATTAGGAAATAAATTACCTTATTATAGCATTAAAAGCAGAATCCATTGAGAACCACAATAGCATTTATTATTGCAAGTGCAAGATGTCATGGTTAATTGCTTGGCTATTTATGTGTGTCATGCATAGACTCCAAGCATAGCCAGTGCTTTATACAGACTAAAATTGTCTTATTTAAACTTAGAGAGACTGTGACTTAATGTAGGATTTGTATGTGTGTTCATAAAGTGCATTCAGATTACAAAATAAATTGCTTTCACAGGTCACTTCATATGTTTTATATATGTAAAGAGATCCACAGTTGCGTCACATTGAGCTGTATGGCATTTGCGTTTGTATTCTGTTTAAGGTGTATTAAACTTGACTTTAACAAGTTAAAGGTATGCCATGGCCAACCTAGCTACTTCATTTCCAGTGTTGGTTACCTGTTGGTTGCCTTTATGAGTCTCTGAATCTAGTGACATCAGCTGTTTTGACTTTTAGTAGGTCCTCTTAATGTTTGGTATAGTGCTTGGTCTTATAGACTTATATTTGGTCTTGTCTCTGCTGTACAGATACAGCCAGCAAAGAGCAGGAGAAAGCAGTACAACCTCACAATGAGGTAAAAGACGACATTTCTGTGCAGGAAGATGTGGAAATGGAGCTGCAGAAGGATGAGGATCTTGAAGCTATTAATGTTGACCAACTAAAACCAGAGGAACTACGGTCCAACGAGTCCACAACACAAGGTAAAATCCCATAGTATAAAACATTTTTTGCAAAAGAAATCCATAAACTATTTAGAACACACAAGTAAGAATTGTGCACTTTTGAATCAGCAGGTACTTTGCATTTGTTTGAAATACTTTTGCCAATACTAGACTTTGGAATCTGGTTAGATCTTCTTTTCTAACTTAATATTTGTGTCCTAAGCGTTCAAAAAATGATTTTCCATGATATATATATATATATATATATATATATATATATATATATATATATATATATATATATATATATATATATATACACACACACACACACACGAGTCTGCTTTTGCCCCTGTGAATTGAGTATTATGTTAATTACCTCCTAATACAGGACCAAAGGAATCTGAACTAGACATTCAAGGTTTAGCTGTAGAAGATGATACACAAAGTAGAGTTTTGGAACCCACAAATACAGAAATGGAGAAACAGGACAGAAGCACAGAGTCTACCATACATACTGCTTGGGAGTTTTTAAAAGAGAGAACCGCACAGGTAACTTCAAAATCCAACTTTTGAGTAAAGAAAGGAATCACCGCACCAGGTATAAATTTCTAGCCCTTTTTCCTTAATATCTCTTAAATTTAAATTACTTAGGAAAAAGTAGTCCTAAAGGGTGCACCCAACACATGGCATTAAAGCATCGAAGTGAAAGAAGACAAAGAATGTGTATTCCAAGGGCACTCCGGGGTGGCCATAAACTTAAAATATAAACTTTATTAGGTATGCATTAAAACTATTGATTGGTTGGATAGAGAGCGAAATAACATACAAAAAAAAGAAAAGAAAAAAAAGTGTACTGTGAAATTAAAAAATGCATAATAAATTTCATAACCTCGCTGTTACCACAAGATAATAACGTATACAAATATAAATATGATTCGCTTGCACTGTGATCTCCAAATGTTATATAGTTATGATTCCTTGTTACATTTGGAGATCACAGTGCAAGCGAATCATATTTATATTTGTATACGTTATTATCTTGTAACAGCGAGGTTATGAAATTTATTTTGCATTTTTTTAATTTCACAGTACACTTTTTTTTTTTTCTTTTTTTTTTGTATGTTCTTTCGCTCTCTATCCAACCAATCAATAGTTTTAATGCATACCTAGTAAAGTTTATATTTTAAGTTTATGGCCACCCCGGAGTGCCCCTGGAATACACATTCTTTTTCTTCTTTCTCCTTGATGCAAAAATGCAACTGTATAACCTGTAGTTTTGCCAGTGAAAGCCATCATGCATACCACTATGCAGAGGTATAACCAATGTATAAGGTACAAATTGGCTCGGATAACATCCACTCCTCACTCTAACAATACACACAGTACACCTACTTTATCCCCAGATAATTCTCTCATTAGGTATGCCTTTGTGTTCATAGAAACCCCCATGAATGGCTCTACCTCCTTGTCTTTTGTCTGCCTCCCTTCAGTGGTACCAAAGATGCTGATTTGCTGCTTTGCCACAAATGTTCAGCAGATTTACATTAGGAGACTTTTTTAATCCAAAATCGTGTGAGAGCATTGTGCAATTACATAATCTCACAGCAATCACATTGGTGTGGTGGTCAACATTCCGTGGACTGAACAGTTTCGGTACCCCTTATTCCAGTGAATATATAGGTTACAACCAGGACCCAGTCACAAATGCTATGATCTTGTTGCTACTCCCTTGTCTGTATATGTGTTATGCCTGTGCTTTTTTGTATGTACATGTATTAATAATGTGCATATTTAGAGGATATTACTACTTCCATGCTCATTGTGCATACTATTTGTTTCTGTAGATTGCTCACAATCCTGAAGATCTTAGGAGAGAGCTTGAAAAGCAACTGGAGGCGTGGCAGACACAAATAAGTGGGAAAACAGAAGAGGTAGGTATTTTGTGCCTGAATAAACTTCTGAATTGATTGCAGTATTTATCTCTCTGACGTTAGAACAAGTTACAAAACAGAGGACTAATAAATGTGTCCTTGATGGCCAAGATATGGGGTTAAAATAAGTTTCCAAAACTTTTGAAACTTGCTGTACTTGATTTGAATCCTCACAAAAGATTGTATTACAATTGTAAAATATTGGCATTTGCAGGTTTAAATATAGCTCTACTGATAACCAATAGGGAGATGGGCTTGTAGAAACATGCTGTCCTTATCTTTTTCACTGACCTCACTTGTTATAAAATATATTTTATTACATTACCTGAGCGTAAGATATTTCACATTTGTTCAAACAATGTTTGAAAAATACTTTTGCTTCTTCTCGTCCCTCACCAAATACCTCTGCCAGACATTACACTTTTTGTGAGTGAAAAATGGGAAAAGAGCAGTGCTAAATGGTCTTAAATTTTCAAAAATACGTAGAGTAAATATTTTTAATACTACAATGCAGGACAAGTCCTGTCCTCCTACACCCCCTTGCAGTCACATCCCCCCTCCACCCCTCACAAAATCTTCTCACAAGCTAAGGCTTTATGACACTGTCAGCTTTCATTTCTCTGATTAAAAAAAGAAAATACTTACTTTAACAAAAAGAAAAGTGTAAAATAAAATACTCAAATGTTTTGATTGCTTTGTCAAAACCCATTATTCAGGTTTTATAAGGAGCAATGCACATCCTACGATAAAATATAAAGCTACTAGAACTCCAACTTGACTATTGACACACGAGGCCTGCGGCCTAGTGCATTTATATAATCATAGCGCCTCATTGGCTTCTAATATATATATATATATATATATATATATATATATATATATATATATATATATATATATATATATATATATATATATATATGTATATATATTACAGTAGGAAATGTGTTGCGCAGGTCATGACTTAGCAGCGTTCTCTGTTCATGAGTACTCTTATGCTAAATGTGTCACAGTTAATAGCTTTCCTTCATAGAGTAGTTCAGGGTCTGCAGTCTATTAGGCTGTCTGAGGGGGCTTCTCCCACCCCTTAACCTGTGGAGACAATTGGGGATAGTGCAAACAAATCCACTGCTGATCTCTAACTCAGAATATGAGGGTATGTTAGTTGAAATAGGGGAAGGCAGTGAAGGACTTCTGCAGTCCCTCCACAAGCTTTCCTTTTGGCATTGTATTTGATGGACACCTTAATTAGACAGGTCCTCAAGACCAAGCATTCAAGCAGCTTCTGAGGTTCCTCTTTCCACAAAAGGTTTGCAAGTCCCACTTGGAGCCTCTCATTTATGCAATGGTCAATAATGAGTTGTTCATGTCATACAAATGTTTCAAACCTTCTCAAAAGGTTTTCGTCTTTAATACCTTTGACTAAGCTGATTTAGACATGCCAGTGATGCATCTTTATAAGTTTACCAGTATCTCTGTGTAGGATGCAGGCTCCTTTAAGGCTCCAGTCAGCAAGAAGAACTTAACCCAAATATCCTTTCTAATAAAAAAAGGCTGCATATATAGAGGATGTGGCCCTAGACTCCGTAAAGTTGGCAATTACAGCTTTTGACAAAGTGATAGTGGTCTGTAGAGGGATCACTTTTTCCACTAATGTCCTTTTTGTCCGGTGTGATACAATGGGCTTACTCTGCCCCACTCCCTGGTGGAAGGTGGGTTTATAGATTTGTCTTGGAGTACCTCTTACCTTCAGTAACCGGCTGGTAATCACTCCTACTGGTTTTCTTTGACCACCAGACACTCACGGAATATAAGTGTCAACTCTGTGTACAACGGAGGTGCCCTAGTTATGGGAGAAAATTCACTTCCTCCACGAGGCTCCTTCACTGGCACCTGGAGCCGCTTATTGTAAGATAATTGGAGATAATGTAGCAGCTGCAGCACCTCTTTGCCGGTGACTGGCTCGTTCATCTTAACCGCTTACTGTTTATCAGGACTGCAGGATAGCTGGAAGTGCATTGACTTGTGGAGCTGGTTTCAACACAGGAGAACTGGAAGACTGATTAGAGTGGTAGCTCTTATCTGTAGGCCACTGGATTTCAGCAGATACAGGTGTCTTGCAGGAACAGAGCAGGATCTTTTAGAAGAGGAGTGTTTATTGCTCAGTAGTAGCTCTTAGAAGAACTGTTACACACCACTAAAAGGTTGAGCCTCTGTTGTGTCCATTATGGAGGAGAACGTGCTGTATTAATCTCCTACCCCTGCAAAATTCTGCCTTGCAGGAGTCAAATAGTTAACATCGCTTCCTAACACATTTGTTGATGGTAGTCTCTCTGGAAACCTTTTATGTTTTATGACAGTCAGACTCTGTCTATCTTTACCATTGTTTCCTGTGTGTCTGGTCTCCTCTATGTTCTGATCAACATCCTAGAGTAGCAATTTTTCTGACCCAGCTCAAGTGGATTTTAGGAGATTTGCTATCTAGGTCCATTCTGAAAACATTATTGTGGTGTCTTATTTGAATCAGGGCTTGGGACATTGCACCCTGGCGATGACTGAGTATTCACATCTAAGAATGGCAATAGAAGTACCGTATGTACCAATTCCTGCTGCTATGTTTATCTTGGTTGGATGGGGAAGCTTCCTCTGGTAGATCTGAAAGGAGGTTTCTGAGACTTGTTCTCCTTTAGGAATAAGCTAGACGTGAATTTTCTGGCCTCTCGACATAATCTCAACTACTACATTCGTATTGTTCCAGGGACATGTGTAACAGATGTACTTGTGGTGCCCTGGAAATTAATAGTTTTTTTTAAATGGCCTTATAACTCTTTTTAGATTGAGTTGCAACAGTTGCTTCTAAGATTATTGCTGATGTCTTTTTTGACATTGTATTAGCAAAAACCTGAATGATCCAGACCAAAACACCAACATTTCTACTTTTATGTGATGATTGTAGCACTTTGTGATCAAATAGTGAAGTGCACTCAACAATTACCAGCACCTTACTAAAACTTTTACTATTGATATGAAAGCAGTATGAGTGTCCTCACACGGCACTTTCATCTTGACTTAGGTATTATTTATTCAACAAATGTTAAGTCTTTGGGTTTATTTGCATACTTGCCTACTCTCTTGGAATATCTGGTAGACTACCGAATTCTGGGTAGGTCTCTAGGTCCACCGGTAGGGTAGGCCATTCTCCTGCATCCTGCCCACTTCCTAGTGAAGTTGGCGGGATGGGGCCTCCACAAATTAAACACTCTTCAGGCATACAATTTGTATTGATGGTCGGGGGATTTAATTGACTGTTAAGCACATGAGCAACAGATACACCTTTGTGAAATGTGTGCCATGGTTAGAGAAAGCTTGTATTCAGCATATGTGAAGCTCACACTGCACCTTCCTACACTATAATATCTTACTAGAGTTAGTTTTCTCACCAACTAGTGATTTTATGTTATGGTTAAACTGCACAGAAATGTCAGTGGCCCATAGCTGTTAACGCTTCTGCCTTACAGTAGCGCCATGCTCTTTCCCCACCAGAAGCTACAATTATTGTGTATCCGTTGTTTTTTGCACCTCTTGTACCTTCTCTTTCATGTCATTGTATGTTATTTGTTTATTGTTTGATGATCCCTTCAATATACAGCACTGAATAATGTCAGCATTTTCTAAGGATAATAAGAAAGGGCTTTCATTTTAACTTTCTGTAAAAGTATCTGTATAAAATACAAGTTGTTATTTATACTGTGTGGTTTTTTTCTAGGAGAAGGCTGCAGCTGAAATGTGGCAGAGATACCTCCTTCTCACCAGCCCCCTCTCTCAGCAACTATGTGAACAACTGAGGCTCATACTGGAACCTACACAGGCAGCCAAACTCAAGTCAGTTCAGTGATGTGTAATTCCATGTCGAATAATATTCACTTGCTGTTAGTAATTGACAACTATTAAAGTTGTGGGTTTAGAGCAGTGATGGGCAACCTGATGTACTTCACAGGTCACATGTGTTGGTGGCAGCATAAAGCAGAGAATAGGAGTTGGGGCTAAGACAATGTGAAGATGTAATGGCAATCCTATTTTTGTAAGCTTAAGTCCTAATTCAGAAAGTTGGTATGAAAATGTTCAAATAAATTACACAGACCTTTGAGCTTGCTATTAAAATGTAAAGGTTATGTGCTCTTTTGTAAATGCCATAAACCTATATAGTGGAATATTTATAAAATCTGGTTTGTAGAAAGGAAGTGTTGCCCATAGCAAGCTATCAGATTTGAACCATCATTTTTGTAGTAAAGGTTAGAAAATGAAAGAAAATAACTGGTTGCTATTTACAACATCACCACTAAATGCCCCAGCAAGACAAGTAAGGTGGCCATAGTTCACAGAATTTCTTTGTGAATTTGGATAAATGGAGTCTTGAATGTAAATATTTTGTTTTTTTATTTCGTCTGCAGAGGTGATTACAGGACTGGAAAGAGGCTGAATATGCGAAAAGTGATTCCATACATAGCCAGTCAATTCAGAAAAGACAAGATTTGGCTACGGAGGACAAAACCCAGCAAACGTCAATACCAGATCTGTTTAGCAATAGATGATTCCTCCAGTATGGTTGACAACCATTCCAAACAGGTGATTGCTTGTAAATTGCATATTTATTACATATATGAAATCTGTTTTGGCATTAATGTACTCCTGGATGAAATTAATTTATTTTTGCTTTTTAGCTTGCTTATGAGTCGCTGGCTGTGATAGGCAATGCCCTGACTCTCCTCGAAGTGGGACAGATTGCAGTTTACAGGTACACAGCTTGTGCTAGATCCTTTCTTAAAGATTATATATGGCCTTACAGCAAGTACTAGAGCTTCTATTTCATACAGTATGAACTAAGCAAAGCTCACCATTTATAACAGCTTGGAATAAAGAGAAGTACATAGAGACGTCATTTATAAAATTATGTTCAAGTGCATTGTTCTACTAGTAGTAAGGTGAAAAGTTCTCTTTTAAATCACAATTTCATTTGGCAAGTTTTTTTCCTAGACTATTGTTATTAAATGGTCTGCTAAGTATTGATGAGCTAACGTTTATTTTCTACCTTAGTTTTGGAGAAAATGTCAGGCTCTTACACCCGTTCCATGAGCAATTTAGTGAGCAGTCTGGATCCAGGATACTCAGTTTGTGCAAGTTTCAACAGAAGAAAACGTTACTCGCCCAGGTAATAGGTGTTTCTCGGATGATGGGGATGTGATGTAGAAATGCAGTATTAGGGTCAAGCTTCCTTCCTTCTCCAATTTGAGGTTTAGCCAGATATTTTGGAAGATACATTGTCATATGCAATATCAGTAATGTTAATTTGTGTAAAATTTAAATGTGGCCAGTCAGTATGAGTAGTTACTGATGAAGTTTATTCTTGTTAAAATTATGTTTAATGTGTTTTTTTGTTTCTGTGCAGTTTTTGGAATCCTCTGTCCCTATGTTTGCTGCTGCGCAACATTTCTCTCAGAGCAATAATCCAGGTGGGTACCATGTGTGAGAGAGATGCGAGTACCATAGAGCGAAGATATGATCCCTGATTTCGCTCCATTCTATCAAATGCAGATTAGATGAAGACATATATTCTGTACAGTTGTCTCTCTATTGTGTTACACTTATAATGTAGATTATATTTTCAATTGCACATCCAAAATGGTTCCTTGAGTCCAGTGAATATTTGGCAGTATTGAGGCTTACTGAATGTTTAATAGCAATTTTAAATCCATTACTCCAATAATTTTAAGTTTTAAGTATCTTTTCTCAGTAGGTAATTGTGGCAGGATAGACTTACTTTGCCACACTGTCTCGGAGTTGGTTTTACAGATGTGGTAGGAGTTTTTTGCATGTCAAAAATAAAAGGGGAGATGGGGGAAGGGATAAAGAAATAGAACGGAAGGTTGGAAGGGGTGTACAGAATCCAATCGGGACCAATGGCAATCTGACAAAACACAAACTTGTACATCACAAACCATGCAAGCAAAGAGGCTACACAGTCACCTGGGGGAGGTTCCTGAGAGGAGATGAGGTGGGCTATTCAAAGAGAGGAGGGGAGGAGGGAAATGGGCTTTTAGTAGAGGGTAGTAGGGGAATGGGAGCAGGAATGTGTGTGGTGATTAGAAGTGTGGCGATTAGAAGTGTGGCTCATTCTATGGGTCTGTAGCGTAATTTGGGGATCCGGGTAGAGGAGATTTGGAGGGGGAGGTTATGGATAATACTGGTAATGTTCCATTTTATGTGTTTGCATACTTTCGGAATGAGTGTTTGGATATCGGATGGATCAGTTTTCTTCCAATTGAGGGCGATAAGGCACCTCACTGCCACAAGAATGTGACCAACCCGGTTTTGTGTGTGTTTCGGGAGCATCAGGGTCTGTGTTGGAGTAGGTAATAGGAAATGTTGTCTGGGAGTCGGAGGTGAGTGACGCGTTCAATTGGGTGATGCACCTCGTTCCAAAATTTGTTATTTTGGGGCAAGTTTGCCATAATTGGGCCAGGGAGCCTCCCCCCCCCCCATCCCACATCCTCTCCAGCATGAGGAATAAGCATTGGGGTAGATGGTCCCGAGTCTCGTGGGTACCAGATACTGCCTAAATAGAATTTTGTGCGAGTTTTCCTTTAGTTACAAATGGAGCTTTTAGCAACAGCTTCATGGATTCATGTCCAATCATCTGAGTTAAAGATCTCCCCATGTCCTCCTCCCATCTAAGGTCTCTCCTTGATGGGTTGGTTGTGTTTAATAAAGAGTGAATAAAATGTTGAGATCAAGCCACTGAAGGGGAGCCTGCCTAGACAAAGGGATTACAGCACAGACGGGCGATGTGGTTTTGTGATTTTTATTTTGTTGTGAGTTGTTTGTGATTTGAAGTGTTGAATCTGAAGATGCTGATATGAAGTTGATGATGGTAGCCCAAAGTCATCCCAGAGAGCAGTGAATTCTGGGAAGAAGGTGGAAAGAAAGGACTATGTTGTAATGTAAATGTGGTGGGGACCAGTCCTGGAGCAAACTCTGGGTTGTTCCAGAGGGTCCGTTATCAGGTCAAAAGCTTGAGTGCAAAAGTTCCAGATTGACAGCGTGAATTGTAGTATTGGAGGGAGTAGAGAAGACAGGGTCAGGCATTTAGGGTCAATCCAAAACAAGGAGTAGGGGGAAGTGCATGTGGAGTAGGTGACCTATGTCCACCCGCAAACTGGTATGTGAGTGAGTGAGTGAGTCAGCACCGCCTGCGTGAGGTGAGTGGCCAGGTAATACTTATGGAGCCAGGGAAGGCCTAGACCTTTTGAGTGTCTGTAGAGAACTTTAAGGTGGAATCTTGGTCTTCTGGAGGCCAGATGAACCGGCTGATGCTGCTATGGAGATCTTTGCGGACTGATAGGGAGGGTTTGGAAAAGTTAAGAGTCTGCGCAGCAGGTCCATCTTTACCGCTGTTATTCTACCAGTCCAGAAAATATGTTGGGGAGCCCAAGAGTGTAAATTCTATTTGAGGGCATCAATCAAAGGGGAAAAATTTGCTTGGTATAGGCTGTCATAGTGTTTGGTGAGGCAAACCCTGAGGTATTTTAATCTGTGGGGCTGCCATCAGAATTGGTGGTTGACTTTTAGGGTTTGTAGAAGGGGCGGGGGAATGTTGAGTGGGAGAGCCTCTGGGATTTTTTAGCGTTAATTTTAAAATCTATCATATTCGGCAATCGCTTCTAATGCTAGTGGAACCGAGCTGTGTGAATTGGTCAGTGTAAGTAGGGTTACATCAGCATAGAGGGCCAATTTATTGTCGTAGGGCCATACCTTGATACCCAGCTGAAGGGTGGCTGACAGTGGTTCCATTGTAAGTGCAAAAAGGAGAGGGGACAAGGGGCACCCCTGTCTAGTGCCATTCTTCATCTGAAGGGGGGGTGACACGCACTGGTTAGCGAGGATAGAAGCCTTGGGTTTAGAGTGAAGTGCTGCGATGCCTCTAAAGAAGGGGCAGGTGAAGCCCATTTCCAAAAGTGTATGAAGGGCCAGGCTACTCGATCAAATGCCTTCTCTGCATCTTGGGCCAGCACCAGAGCGGAGGTCAAGGTTTTGTTGATGGCATGGATTAGGTCTATGACCTTGCAGGTGTGGTCTCCTGCTTGGCAGCCAGGTATGATCCCGACTTGGTCTGGGTGTACCAAGGTCGGTATGACCAACGCCAGTCTATTCGCTAGTAGTTTTTCAAAGAGTTTGAGGTGGACATTAAGGAGCAAGATGGGTTGGTAGCTGGAGCATAGGAGTGGGTCACGTCCATCCTTGTGACCTCCATGTCCGCTCTGGTGGTGACCCGGTCGAACTTCTTGCCTCGAAGGCTGGAGTTGAAGAGGTCTAGGAGGAGGGAAATGAAAGGAGAAACTTTTGATAGTAAACGGCCGGGAATTTGGTCTCTGCTCCAAAGTGTAGCACTTCCTTATGGCTGTAACTGGCACCATTGAGATGATAGAGAGACTCTGGTAGTACTGTCCCTCTGCCGCCGCTACTGAAGCTCTCCGTTCTGGTTTGAGTTTAGTAAGTTATGCTTTCAAAATAGAGAAATTTTTGTGCGTGGTCCAAGGCAAAAACCTAATCTGTTCAGTCCCCCGAGAGCTGCAATAGTTCAGTGATGCACTCCTTACTCCTACAAGGCCTACCTGTGGGAAACTGCTAGATCATATGATTCTTATTGCACATTATTGAATGCCACCTTGATGTCTACTTAAGGATGAAATTCCTTAATGTGACTAGTAAATCTAGATATTAAGATTAAGGCCCCATTCAAATGGCAGATATTTGTAACATACCTTACATTGACAACTAGGTTAATATCCAAAGTAACAAACATGGATGATTCTTTTGAAAGCATTATAAACATCATAATCTGGCAAAGAAAAAAAAACACCAAAATGTTCCATGCATGATTTTTGTATGTTTTGCTGATTGTGAGTATACCAGAGCACAACAAATAAAACCCATGTGAACAAGCCTTAGATGGAAATCGTAAATGCTAGACATGACACTCCACCAGTCTTCTACAACCACTCCCCTTTTGGAAAAATAATTTCCCATTCCCAAACATGGAATGCTGGGAGATGTGTTGTTTATACATGAAATATTCTAAATTAAAATGTGACTGAAATAAAGAAAGAAAAAAATGTGGTAAAGGAGGAGCACTGTGGTGCTTAATGTTACCGAAGACTAAAAAAAGCTGCATTTTTCTGATTATGGCTGTAGCTCTGCTACTATATTGGTGGTAGCTGCAACTTTAAGAACAGAGTGCACTGTGGGAAAGGGAAGAACACCAGCAGCATGGAATAAGGTGTCTGCTGCTGTTTTTCTGTTCAATATCCTATCAGAGGCATGAGAAGCTGTGTAGTAAAAAGTTCATGTGTAGGATAAAAAATATTATTGTGATATGACAAATTGACCATAAAGTTATTTTACACAGAAATGTGTAGATCTAATATTTTCTGACATGTATCATAAGTAACACATTATTTTTTTCATAGAAACTGCCCAATTGCTTATAATTGTGTCTGATGGAAGAGGATTGTTTGTAGAAGGGAAGGATCGTGTAACACGAGCTGTACAGGCAGCCCGCAATGCAAACATCTTTATTATTTTTATCATCTTGGACAACCCTACTTCCAAGGTAAACCTTGTGTTTTCATGTGCCGTTCACACAGTCTGAACACACCAGAATATTTATTTCACTATTTATTTCACTTGTACATCTATATTTCAATGCTTCTGTTTGGATTAAATAACCAAAATGTTACTTAAAAAAACATAATCATTTGGTTATGGGTTCATATATATATAATGATTTTTGTGAATGAAACTCATTTTAAAATTAATGATATTTACTGATGTTGATAGGATATAGTCCCAGGCTCCACATTATCGTAGGATATGATGCTCACTTCTGTTTCTTGTAGTGCTTTTCTGAATGTGGCACATCATCAAAGCACAGCACCACAACTTACATAATTCCCAATATGAAAATGGTGCAAGAGATCGCAATCCTTGATTGGCATTCTTAAAGGTTTTGTACAAATGTTGGTAATCTGACTCCCATTTGCAGCACCACAAAACATTTTTATTATAGAATTGTCTTTGCTCTTCAGCACAGTAGTGCTTATTTTAAGGTTCTACTCCAGGTAAAAACTTCATTTTTTTGTATAAAAATGCCATCCTTTTAACGTGAATGGGTTTGCCAGGGGTTAGAAACCTGCAAGCAGTTCATGAGAGTCCTCATTCTTCTGAAAATATTACACAAGAGATTGAATAGCTGCATTAACAATAAGCTCTTAATAATTAAGAACTTTTTAACCATTTTTCTTGCAAACAGGGAACACCTAGATGGAGCGCTGAAAGCTTTTTTTCTTAGCTGTTTCTCTCCTGAATGACAACCGCTGTTGTGCATCATTCTGGCATGCAGCTCTCAGTTTCTTAAGACTTCAATTGTATTTGTGATGTTTAACATGAAATTATATCCTCCTCACCGGTCGGTGGTCTACATAATATATTTTCACTTTTCTAAGTGTTCATCTGCATTACAGTGGAAATGAATGCTTGTTTCACATGATTTTCTCATTTTAAAAATTCAATTGATTGGTATGTGAAATGTTCCTATATTTTATTGGGTTCTTTGTTTTTGTTTTCCAAAGAGCATAGACAGATGCTTTCCGAATTTCCTTTATTTTTTGGGAATTACATCCTTTAATAACTTTGATATTGCTTGATCTCATGATGAAGAACATGAAATCTGTATACTTCATAGTACCGCCAGTGGCCAGGTTTGGGTTGCTTAGCAGGACTGAGGAAATCTGCGAGTAAGGCATACCCATGTTCTAGTCAATAAGAGCCACGAAGACACATACCATTATCAAAATACTCTTGAAAGCTGTATTACATTGTTGAGTTTTACTGCATATACTTTCTACCTTGTTAGTGTAACTCTTAACGCTTTTTTTTTTTATTCTTATTTCAAGGATTCCATCTTGGATATTAAAGTGCCGATTTTTACTGACCCCAAAGAAATGCCCAAAATGATATCTTACATGGAACAATTTCCGTTTCCATTCTACATCATTCTGCGAGATGTGAATGCACTTCCAGAAACCCTTAGTGATGCCCTCAGGCAGTGGTTTGAATTGGTGACTACCTCAGAGCACATGTAAAACATGTTTTGATAAATACACAGAAGCCTCTGCACTTTTACATCAGCAGTGTTGAAAAGAGATCAGGGGAGGACCATGGACCTCTGTTCAATGTGATATTACAGCATGTCCTGCAGCTCAGGTCAAGTCATTTCAGTGATGCAGGAAGCTATGCATTGATCAATGACACAGTTTACCTCTTATGTAGAAATTGGCATACCTCCAGCAATGTAACAGAACTTGTTGGCTTTTCTTGTATGTAACTTAATAAAACATTTATTATAATAACGACCCACTGCGTACGGCAGTGCATAACTAATAAGTTGTGGATTAATGAAGCAAAAAGACTGTAATGTTATATAATGTGTAGGGACGGTGGTTGGTTATGTTCATATTTTTCCCAAGTTAGAGAAATTAAAGCTTAGGTATTACTTTTTTATTAAACCAAAGTTCAATAGAAAAGGTTTGATCAGAGAACACAAATGTTTCTAGTTTTGTTGTGACCTAAATTGTTTTTCCATGCTTTGTGAAATGTATTGTTGTAAATTGCAACATTATACTGTGAAGTCTGCACATTTTGTACAATATTATTAGGACATACAGGTTCTTTGTTTGACATATGTCTACAAAACCATTTTTTTTTAATCTTAATAGCTATGCAGCCTAATAAAAATTGTTCATAACTTTACATTTCTGATTTTTTTTCAATCTGGAAACCTGTGATTATGACTTTCACAACTTATTCATATAGCACCACTAATTCTGTAGCGCTGTACAGAGATATACTGTAATGCAGTATACTGGAGCATTCCCCATTTTGTCATAAGCACAGCATATAATACTTAATTATTTATTGAAGTTTTCTCCCAGGAATGAGCAATCCCTTAAACTTGCTAATAGAGATATATGTATGCATATATATATATGCATATATATATATATATATATATATATATATGTATATATATATGTATAAGTATATGTGTGTGTGTGTATACATGTATGTGTTTATCTATCTCTAAACAGACATTTTGATGTACAGTGTGTTAGTACTCAGTTGCATGTCCTTTGAGTAATAGTAGAACCCCTGAACTCTGGTGCTCAGGATGCCTGGGGCTTGTGGGAACCCTGGGCAAAAGAAAGAGGCACCTGAGAAGGATATATCTAGTGTATCGGATTGATTCCTGGATTCTCAATAGAAACAAACACGGCAAGTGACCACGTATTACAAAAGATGCACTTCCTCTACCTACTGTGCCTCAGTTGATATTTAGGGAGGCTTGAAGTGTTTAGAACCAGCGCACAATGTCTAGGAGGACCTTTTCTTGTACTGTACTAAACCTGAAAAAAAACTGACATTTTGCTACAGGGAAATGTGAATTTGAGAGGATGTTGTGGGACTCAGTTGCCCTTTCCATTGTTGCATTATTTTATGGGTCTTTTATGTTCTGGTCTGAAAAAGGCAATGTGGCCAAAGGATTTTGAACACATCTACCAACAAAGCCTTGAGTCCAAGGCATGTAGATAGCTGATTCAACATTTTCCATTATGGGCATATAATCCTGCATCATTGTCCCACTAAAATGTCACTCTTTAGAACCAGGGTTACAGGCAGGCTTAAGGGCTGAATCAGTGGTAGTGAAAAAGCTCTTAATGTTCTCCTTAAAAAGTCAGTAATGTGTGTATACTTCCAGAGATTTCCCACAAAGCTCTCCCTGAGAAAGTGGTTCAGGAAGAGAGACTTATGAAGAGAAAGTGAGGAAAAATGACAGATCTAGCAAACTTTTCCCTAAAATGGGAGGATTGGGATGAATATCTAAATGTTCTGCTCTCTAAGTATCATTTGTATAAGGGATTTCTACATATTCTGATGCAGAAAAGGAATCTGCTGTGTGGCCAAAACTTTGGTGGCTACATATTATTCATCTCCGACTTCTCCCTCCAACTTGTGTCAACAAATAAAGTGTACATTGCGCTTGTGGTAAACTACAATACTAAATGTAAATGTGTTAAATACATTCAAAAATATTTTTTTAATTCAGAAGCTGTGTACTTTCTTCCTGTAATAGGCGTAGGAGTTCCTTTTTTTCCAGTGTCACATATAAAAGACAAACAGAAAAAAATCATAGTGCAAACAGTAGATTGAATAATTATCAGCACAGACTCTTCAATCTCTAAAATTCCAATACTTTCAATTTAAACTTATTCACAGATGTGGTTCAATTATATATTTTTTTTTGGGGATGTAAATCTAAGGCATATATTGCTACATGTGAAGGTAGCACAGATGAATCTAGAGAAATTTTTCTGTTTATAGTCTCCCTCCAGCTTGTCTAAGGAAGTTGGTCAAGGGGTTTCCAACACAACAAAGCTTGTTGAGCTCCTACTACCCTTGACAAGACAGCTTAAGAGCTTGATCCAGGCTGACTTGGGATGCAAAGCTTTCCACCATCCTGGTCCACATCACTGTGCTTCCTGTGTTAGCCTGGGGCTGAGAAAGGCAAGCAATAGGCTGCATAAGACAGTATGGACCGGGCAGCCTTTCCCTGGTTGTCCTAAGGTAAGTTTAGTCTGACACTTGACATATGTATTAATAAGGTGTCTGTTTTAGCACGCTTCCCGTTAGATATAGATTCTGGTGTCTCAAAAATGTAGGTTTAAGATGCCCAGGGGACAATAATCAAACTTTCCTGCTTTCCTGCAGGGTTTGGATAGTATATAGTAAGCCTGAGCTGCAGGTAGTCGGGGGGAGTGCTGGCAACCACAGTTTAGACTAGTGCTATATTTCCGCGATTTTCGTGCGGGGGGGAGGGGGGCGGTGCCGTGAGTTAAGAGCCAGAGGGGAAGAGGTGCAGGGAGAGGGGTGAGAGCCTGGGAAAAACGGGGTGCAGGGAGAGGGGTTAGAGCCTGGGAAAAAGGGGGTGCAGGAAGAGGGCTGAGAGCCAGGGGGGAAGGGGGGTGCAGGAAGAGGGGTGAGAGCCAGGGAAAGGGGGGGGGTGCATATAGAGGGGTGAGGGCCAGGGAAAGAGGGAGTGCAGATGGGTGAGAGCCAGGGAAAAAGCCGGGGATGGGGGGGGGGGGTAGAGGTTGCAGGAAAAGGGGTGAGAGAGCCGGGGGGGGGGGGGGGGGGAGAAAGTGCAGGAAGAGGGGTGAGAGAGCCGGGGGGAGGGGGTAGAGGGTGCAGGTGAGAGGAACAAAGGAGAAGATGGTGCAGGGGCATAGGTAAAAGAAAGTGTAAAGGGAGAGACATCTTAAGAATGGGAATGTCAGGGATGCAGCCATCATAAAACACAATTAGTAATGAAGAATGAGAATGCACAGAGGGGACAAGTGTTAAAAAAAAAAAATCAAGCCTTCATACTCCATTCACTTATATTTTCCATACCCCCACTTCTAAATTTCCACTTTGACCACTGCCCTCTGTCTCTGCTCCCGACTGCCTGTGTGAGCTGACTGCTGCTGATCTCTCCTCGCCTAGCGCGCCCAGTAGGAGAACAGAACACAGGATGCACTAATCAAGTAAGTTCATATATTTTCTCGTGTGCAATGTGTTTTTAACCATCCTTTCTTGAACTGGGGTCACTATTGTGTATCCAATGACATTTAAAACACTATATTGCTCATTATTGCGCTGTAATGTTTCTTGCATATTTATCTGTACAGAGATTTTTAATTAAGAGGAGAAAAACACTGCTTGTCATAAATTTTATCTGCGATTGTGTCAATATATCTATTTTTGTTTGCATTGTAAATGGTGTATTAAGCTGCTCCTGGGACTCACACTCTCAGTATCTGATATGCTGTACCAATTTTTATTTGTGAATGAATTTTTGTCTTGGCACTAATGTTATTTGGGGGCACTACTGTATGGCATAATATGATTTGGGGGCACTATTGTGGCCAAATATGAATTTAAGGTAATGCTATGTGGCATGATATGAACTGGGGGCACTACGGTGTAGCATAATATGAACTTCTGCCAAAAGCAAGTCTCTCATTGTTAAATATGACGGGGACCCAAATAAGTTACTGTACCGGGGCCCAAAATTCGTCTTGTCGGCCCTGCCTGTGAGTCATGGGGGTAGACGTCTCCAGGTAAATAATCTAAATGTTTCCTATCTAATCAAACTGATGGATCACATCCAATTATCTCTCACCCACCTCCTCTATCCCCCTTAATTTATATACTGTGTTATTTAAAATGAACAGAAAAGACGCATATCCAGTTACTGTGGTAAAAAAAATATTTTTCTCCGATATTTTGCTGTAGATGGAAATTCTTTTAATGCGGCCGCGTGGGTTCAAATGATCATTCAATAGTTATGTTTTTTCTGATATATTTATGAGAGCCATTCCATTCATGTGAAATGATTCATGAAAATTCTGCCATTACTATTTAATTGAGAGAAAAGCTTACCTGTTACCTATATCTGTGTAAGTACTTTGTTGTTGCTATTTTGTGGGAGATTTGAAAAAAGCAAAACATTGGTTTCCGACAATGGCGCCTTTATAATTGGTGGTATTGCTCTAGTATAGGGTGGCGTGGTGGCGGCATTGTTGTAGTGTGTTTGGGGCTTAGTATTGCTACTAAGTAGGAGAGGGTATTGCTGTAATGTGGGGGTGATGCTGGTTGCTGTAATGTGGGTGGGTATTGATGTAGTATGAGTGTGTGTGGGAGGTTATTTATTGCTGTAATTTGGGTATTAAAAATGTATTGCCATGGTATTTATTGATTTAATTGGAGTGCTAACAATGTAATGTTGAGGGTCATTAGGAGAAATAAATATCCCCTCCACACCCACACTCATACTACATCATGTTGTTCTGCACCAGCAACGCACACTGAGCCAGCATCAGCGTGCAACAATATAGTGGATGGAGCCCACAGCAGGTGGGCCTGTGTGCTTTAAATGCCAGGGCTGATTTTTATTCCCAGTCCGGCCCTGCTGTGGACACAAGACAGGATGGGATCCTTGTTATTTCTACCATCTGCATGTTAGTCAAGGTTAGTCATATTTATTGAACCACAAATAAAGTATTACTAGATAAAGTAAAAAACAATTAGAAAAATACATATGTTTGTGGTTGGAGTACTGTAAAAAGTAAAAACTTAACCAAAGAATTTATTTGCTTTTCATAATACTGACTGAATTAAAAAAAAACCCATGCATTTAGAATGTTATGTTTTCTTTTTCAACCAGTCTGGGAGACACTGCTAGCACGGGTTGTAGGTGGCGAGTGTGGGAGTTATCACTTATCTAGTTAAATTTAAACATGCTGACAGCAACCCCCCTGTAGCTCCTCTGTTTAGATTAATTGCCCAAGGAGTTGGGCGTACTTTCTCCTGACTAGTGATAATTAGTAAGGTTTTATGTAATATTTTACTTGTATTTATTTAGAATGGTATCACAACCAGCTGCAGTGTGCAATTAGAAACAGCACGCTGTGCCCATAGCAGCGGATCAGGGTCTTTTAAAAAAATAAATCAAGAGACACACGACCTGCCTTCCTCCTTTTACAGAGTTGATGGAAATTGCGGAAGCAGGTCGGTCACAGCCGGACCGCAAAGTAGTAGTTTCTAGGAGATTTGTGGCCCTGTACCCATTACAGTTCAATAACGTCTGTTGGGAGCAGATACCAATGGCTTGCGCGCCACACCACTATGCCAGATCCAGTCACAGCTTTCCTTCAGGATGCTACTGAACGGAAAGTGGAAGAATTTCTAAAATCCATCTACGTGACACAGGAGCCTCATTTAGACCCATGTTGTCTTCAGCATGTGTTGCCAGGGCCATGGAAACAAGGGCTGACCAACTTGCTGCAGGACTACAGGATTCGGACCTACTTCCCCTTGCTCTGCACCTCAAAGAGGCGTTGGGCTATTTGTATGAGGCTGCTCAGAATGGTCTGCCACCAAGAAGATATCATGGTAAGGGACAGTTTTTCTGGGGGTGTTTTTAAATCTCCTTGTGGGAGGCAGAGGAAGTTATGGATTACCCTGCAGGAAAGTCTGGACGCCCATTCCGCACGGCCCCAGAAGCTTCCACTTACCGGGTGGAATTGGAGCAAAGGGTAATTTGTGAGGTGTCAAAGGAGCAGAAAGTTATATGCTTTTACTCCAGACTAATAATAATAGAAAAGTACAGCAAAGGCTTCAACAGCTGGTGTAGATTTAAGGGTCGAACTCGCTTTGTAGGCGCAAGAAAGTTCAAGATTGAATAAAATTGTTAAATTTTGTGGTGTGGTGGAGGGTGGGATATAGATAGGGCAGTAATTAATGTCAGTAGATCTAAAAGGTATGTGCCCATATAAAAAAAAAAAAGCATCAGAAGACGAAGGGCAGAGCGGGATAAAGCCCACCGACAAACTATGAATGAGACCAAAGATAGCGAACATGATAGTCATTGCCATGCAAATATGACTCCTCAGCAAATTGCCCATCACAGAGAAAACAATTGAAGAGCTAACAGGAAGAGGTAATATCACGTCAATGCCTACAAAGTCAGCGAACAAGATGCCACACCATTCTTGATGTTGGTAGCTTTGATGAAACAAATATTAATGCTCATAACTGTGGTCCCACGAACAGTATTTGTGAATTTCGCCATGCTTAGCATTTTGCGGCTGAGCAGTCATCTGACAAACTATTCAATCAGTGCTGCCACAAGGGTAAAGTCATATTGGATGCAATAAGGTCTGCCCGTTATTGAGAACTTAATGAAAGGACAGGATGAATATTACAAAAATTTCTTTGACAACATAAGATCGATTAATAGTGCTTTGGGATTTGCATCTATGGTGCAAATTTTGCCCCACTACCTGGCTACGGTCCCTATTGTTTCCGAATTAATGGTCAAATTTATCATCAAGCAGGAACTTTGCAGCAAATAAGTACCAACGAAAGTTTGCGCATCTGTATATATTAGACCCAGATTACATCAAATGAAGAGTGCAATCCTGATCTGATGTAAGATTTAAGTAGTTTCATGTCTCAATTTAATCAATTTGTTTTAAGACGTTGAACGAGAAAGCATTAATAATGTTGCACTCATGGCGTTGAACCAGCAGAGGTGAGCATGGCAATTGTTCAAGACCGCATGTATGAGGGGAGCGTGAAATAGGCATTTACATTTAACAAAAGTTAACTAATTATCAAGATGACAGACCTGTCACTCACCGGACTGTGAGTGCTTCTTCCCGGACATTTAGGAACCGTGGCCGTCCTCCATCCTGAGGGACTGCGCATGCGCAGCCCTTTCTAAACCTTCAGTGTATGTTCCTTTAACTTAATTGGCAGATCAGGCAACCTCCCTATATTAAGCACCTGTGGTCAACACCACGTTGCCTGATCTTGGAGTCTCATTCCCCATGAGTCTCTGAAGGTGTTCCTGTGTTTCCTCGTTTATTCAGCCCAGCTGATTCCTGTGGTTTCCAAACCACTTCTACCTCTGTGGTTTCCAAACCACTTCTACTACTGTGGTTCCCATACCACTTCTACCATCTACTGTATCATCGTGACTGTGAGCTGATTCCTATCCGCTGCCTCCGTGCACTACAGTCTTCTAACCACTTCAACTCTACCATGTATCATTGGGACTGTTAGCTGATGCCTATCCGCTGCCTCCGTGCACTACAGTCTTTCATTCACATCCACTCACCTGTTCATGATTGTGACTGCCAGCTGAGTCCTATCCGCTGCCTCCGTGCACTACAGGCTTCAACCTGCAACTCGTCTGTGTTTCATCATCGTGACTGCTAGCTGATTCCTATCCGCTGCCTCCGTGCACTACAGTCTTCAACCTGCAACTCGTCTGTGTTTCATCATCGTGACTGCTAGCTGATTCCTATCCGCTGCCTCCGTGCACTACAGGCTTCAACCTGCAACTCGTCTGTGTTTCATCATCGTGACTGCTAGCTGATTCCTATCCGCTGCCTCCGTGCACTACAGTCTTCAACCTGCAACCCGTCTGTGTTTCATCGTGACTGTTTGGCTGATTCCTATCCGCTGCCTCTGTGCGCTTCAGTCTTCAGTCCTTGTCAACTCTCCCGTGTTTCCTTGAGTCTCTGCCACTATTGCTACCCGCTACTCTCCGTGATCAACAGTTCCAGTTCAACTCTGCTCTCCCGTGTCCCATCGTTACTGCACCTGCTGGTTGCTATTGGCTACCTCCGTGTTCCCGCAGAGACCCGCTGTTGCTACTCCTCAGCGCTACTCATCCATCTACTGCTGATCCGCTCTCCACGCTTTCCTGTGTTCCCTGCTGGTCTACCTACCTGTGCGCTGCACCTGCTAGACCACCGCTTCACCCATCCAGGGACTTTGCATCCTGCCGGCCTCCTGCCGTTCAGGTATCTCTGCACTCCTGTCTGACTGCCTTCTCCTGAACCACGGTATGCATACTTCTCATTGACTGTGCTGTGTATTGCATACCTTGCTGGACTGTGTTGGTTCTCCTCTGGAGTTTGCTATCCGCTGAGTCTATTGCCATCATTGACTGTGTTATCTCGTGCTGGATTACTTCAAGAGACTTTCTATATTGACAGTGTTGTTCAGTCATTTATATTGTGCATATTACTGTGGATCAAAGTTAAGGTGCCCGTGTATATCTTGTGTTGCAGTCTCTCCCGTGCACCTCCTCACATATATATTCAGTGGTACAACTTGCTAGTGGCAGACCACTGATCCCTGTTTCCAGTTTCACCTGTTCCAGTATCCTCTCACATAGCAGTGGTACAACTTGCTAACGCAGACCACTGACTCCCCGGATACCTCCACTTGGATTCCATTCCTTCACTCAGACAGCGGTACAACTTGCTATCCGCAGACCGCTGACTCTCATCACCTCCTCGTTTCTGTTGGACATTCCTCCTCACTATAGCAGTGGTACAACTTGCTACCGCAGACCACTGACTACCTTCACGTGCCCTTTGTCCATACAGTTCCTCGTGTATTACTACCTCCATATTGCCAGTGCTGCTAGTCATAGACTTTCCTGAGCATCTCATCATCTGCTATTTCCTGTTCCGTGATCACCCTGCTACCAGAGTACCATATTACCACCTATACTGCTCTGGTAAGCCTATCACCTGGTGATCCCTGGGTAAAGACTCCTAGTGCCCGTGACAAGACCCCTCCCCAACACCTGTAGCTTCTCAGTTTAATTTGACCCCCCTTCCTTGGGGCTTTATAACAATCCAAGAACACACAACAGAAGAGCGGAAGGGAGGAAACAGTGTCCCCCAGATGGAATTAGAGAAACGGATTTACCGTAAGTATAAAAATTCTCTTTTCTCATTCGTTCACATTCTAAAGAAGCCCCCCTAAGGGAGGGACCGCTCTGACAGCCCTGCCCATAGAGCACTACGGGAAAAATTACCGAAGATGCAAAGACATAGAAATTATAAAATTTTGTAAATGTATGGACCGAGAACTAGGTGGCTGCTCTACAAAGCTGGTCCGCTGAGGCACCATTCTTCGCCGCCCAAGAAGCTCCCACCGAACAGGTGGAATGGACCGTAATCCTATCTGGCACAGGTCTATTTGCATTGACATACGCCTGCCTAATGGTTGAGGTAAGCCATCTGGCAATAGTGTGTTTGAAAGCTGGCCATCCTGCTTTACGGCAATCAAACAAAACAAACAATGAATCGGTCCTACGAATATTGGCTGCCTTCCTGACATAAAATCGGATGGCCCTGACCACATCCAGGAAATCTATAGAGTTAGGTCCAGAAGACGCCATCTCTTCGAACACTGGAATTATGATTTCCTGGTTTATATGAAATCCCGAAAACCACCTTTAGTAGGAAGGAAGGGACCGTACAGAGCACCGCCCGATCATCATGAAATACAAGAAAAGGTTCTCTACTTGAAAGAGCCCACAACTCCGACACTCTGCAAACCGACGCAATACCTAAAAGGAACGCTACTTTCCATGATAGAAAACAAAAATCTGCCGACTGCAAGGGTTCAAAGGGTGGCACTTGCAGCATATTGAGTACCAAGTTTAGATCCGAAGCTGAAGCGGGTGGAACATAAGGTGGTTATATATGCAGGACTCCCTGTAAAAAGGTCCGTATATCTGGCATATCCACCAGTCACAGAAAGAAAAATACAGAGAGAGCCGAGACTTGCACTTTTAAAGAAGCTAAATGAAGTCCTGCCTCCAAACCATCCTGTAAGAAAGCAAAAAAGTGTGGCAGGGTGGTATATATTTGCAGACACAGGTTTTCTAGCCCTCAGAGTGTCTACCACCTCGGAGAAAATCCTCTTGACTGCCAAAGATTGGCAACAGCCACACCATTAAAGCCAGCCGAGACAGTTCCTGGTGTCGGAATGGTCCTTGAAGCAGGTCGTCTCAAAGAGGCAGCCAAAGACCCTGACCCACCGCCATTAACAGAATGTCTGTGTCACAGAGCCCGAGTTTGGCATAGGCCTTGAAGCCCCGCTCTATATAGTCTTGCCCACAGAGTGGTATGCACCTGGGATCCTGCAAGGGAATATGGACTTAGCTGCTCTCTAGCCACAGGTCGCGGTCCTCTAAGGGGAATTAGAGCAGGGTGAGATGAAACCTTGGAGTGGAGCAGGATTGCTGGATGATAAATGTAGAGGTTCAGGTGAATGGCAGTGAACTGAAGCATTGAGGTCTTCAGAAAGCAAATAACTGAGAACAGATCCGATGATGAGGCACAAGGTTCTTGCAATAATACCACAGGTCTTGATCGTGGAACAGGTAACAAGGATACCGATGTGCAGATGGGAGCCGGAGAGAACAGCGACCTAACAGGTAAGGAGACCTGAAGATCTGGGAACTTGATAGAGAAACAGGTGCTTTAAATAGAGCTGACTGGCAATTAGACAATCGAGAGAATGCAGGAAGTTTTGAAAAGACCAGGTGTGCGCCTGCTCAGTTCAGACCAGCAAGTAAACGCAGGGAGCGAGAACCAAGGGAAACAGATAAGAACATTGACCAAAACGGAGGATAGCTGGTGCAATGTGTGACAGTCTGCTTACCAGACCCAATGTGGCCAAGTGGGAGCCATCTGAATTACTGGAAGACCTCCCTGCTTGACCTGCCTGAGAACACGGGAAAGCATCGAAATTGGGGGGAACATGTACTCAACCTGCAGCTCCAGGACATGGTCATGACGTTGACAGCCACCGCCAACGGGTCCCTGGCTCTTGAGCAGAATCTGAGGGAACCGCTGGATGTGCCTTGATGCCATGAGGTCCACCTGAGGACCAGCGACTGCAAGACTTCCGGATGAAGCGCCCATTCCCCCAGCATTATCGCATGACAACTTAGATAATCTGCCTCCCAGTTCTGGATGCTTGGAATGAATACTGCAGAGATTGAGGGAACCTGGCATTCTACCCATGCTAGGATCCGAGATGTCTCCCTCATTGCTGCAGAACTTCTGATCCCACCCTGTCTCTCGACATAAGCCACTGCCGTAGCATTGTCCGGATTGCAGATGGACTTGGGACCCCCGATGGATGGCCTGGGCCCCTTGCAGGACCATCCGCATGGCCATCAGTTAAGATGTTAATAAAAATGGAGGACTCCTGACACGAACGATTCTGAAGCTGGAGATGGAGGATCACAGATCCCCACCCCTTCAAGCTGGCATCTGTGGTCACTACGATCCAGGACCATTGGGCAAAGGACCTACCTATCTCCAGGTGTTCCTGGACCATCCACCACCGAATAGTCATCCGCGTCGCTGGGGACAACTGGATTAATTGGCGGTCCAAAAGCAAGTTGGATCCTGACCATTTCCTCAAGAGATCCCACTGAAAGCAGCGGAATGAAACCACCCGTAGGGAAGAGTCTTGAAGGTGGCCACCATCTTGCCTAGTAGGCGCATGCAGAGGCACCTTGATGGTCTGCTGCAGGCCAGAACTCGTGATGTGTCTTGAACTGATTTGATCTTGTCCTCTGGGAGGAATACTTTTTGTACACTGGTATCCATAATGAGCCCCAGGAAGGTCATCCTCTGGCAGGGAACCAACTGGAATTTGTGGCTATTGACTATCCAGCTGTTGCACTCCAGGGTGTTGATGGTAAGTGCCAGGTGCTGAAGTAGCAGCTGGGCTGAGAAAGCCTTGATGAGCAGGTCGTCTAGGTATGGAACTATTATCACTCCCATGGAGTGAAGACAGACCGCCAAAACCGACATTATTTTTGTAAACACCCTTGGCGCAGATGAGAGGCCAAAGGGTAGTGCCCTGAATTGGTAGTGTAAAGAACCTACCATCAAGAGAAGCAGAGTCTGGTGTTCCTCCCAGATGGGGATGTGCAGATAGGTGTATATGATGTCTATCAACACTAACTATTCTCCTGCTTCCAACCCATTTATTGCAGATCAGAGGGACTCCATGCGAAACCTGTCCACCTGCAGGTGAAGATGTAGTATCTTTAAATTTAGAATGGGTCGGAATGAGCCATCAGTCTTGGGACCCATAAAGAAGTTGGAGTAAAACCCCTGTCCTCTCTGGTTCCCAGGAACTGGGGCGATGACCCCGGCTGAAAGAAGGTGTGACACAATGAAGCATGCCCTGTCTTCTTTCGGGTTCCCAGGGCAGGTTTGTTGAAAAAACCGACAAAGGGCTGGACCTGCAAGATTTATTATGTAGCCCCTTGTCATGATTCCGCAAACCCAGCTCTCTTTGCAGGACACCATCCACTGATCCCTGGAAGCAGACGTCCTTTCACTCCTGAAGCCGCAAGAAGGGGTGGACGACAGTCAGGCTGTCAACTTCTCAGGAAACTTGGGTGAAGGACGTCTCGAAGAGTAGGAAGACCTACCTCTATGAGAGTGACCTGAGTGCTTTGGCCCTGGAGGCCTGACCTCTACCAGAGGGGCCCTCCCTGAAAGGGCTGCCCAAATGCACCGAATCTTGGACTTCTATATTTAGGTACATTTAGGTACAGGAACTCTTGCCACCAGTGACCTGGCAAATAATGTTGTCCAGTTCAGGACCAAATAAAACTGTACCTGAGTAAGGCAAAGTTTCTAACCATTTCATTGACTCGGTATATGCATCTCAGGACATGAACCAGAGTGTTCTTCTAGCTACTACAGCGGAAGCCAATGTAGAAGATGAAATGAAGGCTGCATTTTGGGCTGCCTCATATAAGTATTCTGAAGCCTCCTTGAGGTTCAGGGCCAGGGGGAGCAATTCTGAGTCCTGCAGTCTTGCCGCCAACTGGTCAGCCCATGCCTCATGGCCTTTTCGACCCATGTGGATAAAATCATGGTCTGAAGGAGGTGCCTGCCTCTACATAGATGGATTTAAAAAAAAAACCCTCAACTTTGCAGTAGGTGGCATCCTGCAGGGCGGCTGTTCCCGGCCCTGGTAGGGTAGTGTGGGCGGGCTAAGCATTCCACCGGAGTATCCACCCTTGGAATCTGTTCCCAACGTGCCAGGAAACTCCATTTTTCTTAGTTCCTCCCCCGAGTTTTCCAGCTCCTGTATAGCGATATTAAACTGCAGCTTCCACAATTAACAAGCTTGCAACAATCGCTCAAGTCTGCCTCCATACTCTGGTGGATAAAAAAGTATTTTCAAGTTTCCTCCCTCCTATTTTTGAGGAAGGAACTTGGTATGTTCCAAAAAGATAGCCACTGCTCCAATTATATACCGGCGCTGCCATAAAGGCAAGGAGCATCAGTATATCGGGTCAGCATGACAGCGGCTTAATTAATCTGCCTGTCAGCGTGGAGAAGCCATAGGTGCTGTCAGTGAAAACTGTCCAGCTCTCACTGTAAGACAGCTATAGTGCAGCTGTATGGTCAGGAAGCGTGTACTCTCTCTTTATAGTACCTGCTATCTGTATTCTTTAAAAGTAAGAGAAAAAAAATGAGCATTAGTAAAAAGGAATAAACGAGTAAAAATAAATTGAAACTAGACTAGTGGTGAAGAAAGCCAACTCCTTGGGCACTTAATCTAAAACTGAATAGCTACAGGGGTTGCAGAGGGGAGGGGTTTGTCAGCTTGATACATTTAACAAAAGTTAACTAGTTAAGTGCCAACTCCACACTCCTCTCATACAACCCCATGGTAGCAGTGTCTCCCAGACTGGATGAATGAGAAATGTATTTGGTGATCGGAAAGCTTTACCGAAAAAAAATGAATAGGCAATGTGTTAAAATGTTGATATTTTTTAAATATTCAACTAGTTGAGATGCAACAATAATACACATACATGGGGCAATTTACAATGCAGAGAAAAGTAGACCAACAATGCATTTTGTACAAACGCACCTATTTTTACACATTGGGCATACATTGAAGAACACCCCATCCTGTTCGTTGATGGATTGACTGGATTGGCTTTAATCATACCTGCAAAAAGTAAAACTAACACTTTAAAATACCACTTATATCACATTTAGACTCCCTTTTAACGGCTATTTCCACCCACTCTGAGATGCATATAAATAGTGTAAAAGGTAGCCCATTCAATGTACCTCCTGAAAAACCAAATTCTATTTTAGCATTTGTTTTATTTAAACCATGCCTGCTTCACATTTCATACATACATACATACATACATACATACATACATACATACATACATACCTACCATATCTGGGGGATGATCTACCCGTCACAAGGGCTTGTCATGTTAATCATTATGCAACACCATCAAAATGTGCTGTGTACAGGATATCGGAAGTATCATAAGTAAATAGAACTCTAAAACTAAGCACGGCTGTAAAAATGTCACAATAAAGTGCCTCCACATTTTTATATTCATAAAAAGCACCAATTATGCCACTAAATTGTGTCCTGGTGGCACTGCTGTGTGTTAGGTTGTAGCCATAATGAAATCTTCTGAATAGTGTGCTCCATTACATGCTCCAGGGCATAAGACACACCAAAGCTTTAAGTGAGCAAAACTAGAACAAACCCCCGCAACCCCCAAAAAAACTGACTCCAAAATTATCTTAACCTAAAGTTTGCTGACATGCCAGTTTTTCCTTGCAGTGACTTCAGTTCATGATAAGTTACATACAGATATTTAAATTGAGAAAAGTTTTTTTTTTTTTTTTGTTTTTTTTTTTATTTTATTCTGCTAGTTTAGAGAACCTTAGCTTTGGGTCTATGCATAATGACAACATTAAATCGACAACATTTCATAGCTAAATCAAGGTAAAAAATATTACATTGCATAGTTTTTTTCTACTTTACAGTATACCGTTCCATCTTTCCACCAGTGGTAGAAATATAGCTGTGAACATGGATGCAGTTTTGAAAACCTGTCTACAGAAAGTCATAGAAAAATTTCATTGGGTTCAGGGATGGACGGCTACCTTGTTTAATAAAGAAAAAGAAAAACCCAACTAAAACGGAAATTGTAGTTACTAAATATTACTCTCCTGCAGCCTGTGATGTCTACCTCCGCTCTCCTTTTGAGGCAAGTCTTTGTTCAAGCAAATAGTGCGTTGCCAGGTGACAAGCAGCACGTTGGATCAAGAGGGACACCAGTTAAGTAATATTCAGTATTGTTTAAATAGTAAAGATACTCTATGACATTAATCTATATAAAAGGCTGGGTATTACTGAACTGAACAATATATATTACTGGAGTGTGCTTACGTAACAAGTGTACACCATGATCTTTTCCAGTCCTCTGCAGCAGGACCGGAAGGAACTCTTTTTACTGACTGACTGCCAATTTTGGCATACTTCCTTTGCAGTGAAATGCACATTTCAGATTGGTTGATTCATAGACAGGGACAGTGATGTCACAACAACTCAGACTCAGCTTTTTGACCTGTATCTCATTAGGATATGGATGTGCCCTAAAGATGTGGGGGGAGTTGCAGCTGGGAAAATCATACTTTGTGTTTTAACATTGCTGCACTGGAAAGTCAAGTTAACTCTGAATAATGTATTTTATCACCAAGGTAAAATTCGGGGTTTAAGAATCCAATTAATTCCACTCAATATGAAACTTGTAGTTATTCCTTAGTAACTGGAATGGGGGGTTTAATCACTTAAACAAAAAAATCTCTTATTTGCACAGGTTTGCCCATGAATAAGACATCTACTGCAACTTGAGGGAGGACATCTTCGCCTTAAAAAATGAAAAGGGTGCATTTATTTATTTTAGTCATTGGATATAGGCTTGGATACCTTTCTTACAAGGAATGACATTTGTAGCTATGACTAGTAAATTATACCTTTGTAATGACTAATCTAAGTAATTAATTTTAGTAAGGAATGGCCTTTTTTCCAGCCATATTACATACTTGCCAACTCTCCCGGAATGTCCGGGAGACTCCCGAAATTCGGGTCAGTCTCCCGGGCTCCCGGGGGAGATGGCATTTCTCCCGCATTCCCGGATTTCACAGAGAATCGCGTCATTTGACGCGATTCTCGGTGAATCACACCATTTTGGAGGGCGGGACGAGGCCAATCGCGTCATTTTGGCCCCGCCCCCCGCGGGGCCGAAATGAAGCGATTGGCCTCGCCCCGCCCCCTCCCGCCCTCCAGTCTCGCCCCCTCCCGCCCTCCAGTCTCGCCCCCTCTCCCGGAAACGAGTTGGCAACTATGTCATATTATCTATGTAACTCTCTCTCTGGTTTTGTAAAATCTTCATGTTTTTCTGTAAATGTTCATCTCCCTGATGACAACAGAAAGATTCCTGGACCTCATAAGATTGCAGTTACAAGGGCAAAGAGCAGTTATGACACTGTGTTGTCTACCACAAAACATACAAAGCAAATGACCCAATTATTGTTTTGATACCTCAATGTGTAGCAAGTCATATCCACCAGTTAACTTTCACTGGTCTATAAATAGAAAGTATTTTTGTAACAAACCTCTCCAATCCCTCACATTTCAACCTCGTAACACGAGTCACAATCTTATATTTTATGTAAATTAAAATAATGCTAATGTGACATCTAGTACTTTCTCCAGTCTTCACTGGGAAGAGATGCATTGAAGACAAAATGGACTTAGATTATTTATAATGTATTATGGACTTTACTATACATTAAAGCAGGAATATTCATGCTAATGGAGGCTGAAAATGAATCCATTTCCCAGTCTACACTGGAATGTTTATTTTACTTGCACTCTGGTCTTACACTGGTTCCTTGCATGATAGCAGCAATAATCTGTGCTGAGATTCCAGATGTCTTTATATCACATTTGTGGGCAGGCCTGGGAGAACGTTCTGCATAAACAGTCCTTTTGTGAAGGACTCATTTCCTTTTGAGTCCCTCTGGCGCAGGAGAATAGATGGTCCCAACTACACTGGGAAAAGGGAGCTGCATATAAAATAACATTTCTACAGATGCAGGTGGTGGCAGTAAATACACTGGAATGCAAAGCCTACTTGTTACA